>NW_008665261.1:12254-37248 GCF_000695815.1 Acanthisitta chloris | reverse complement strand
AGAGAATGTTATTTTATTTACTCTGATGGGATTTGAGATGCTAAAGGTCATCTGAAGAGTCAGCAACAATTGGACTTTGAAGATTACAGCATAAAATCATCATGCATGTTAGTTATGTTCACTAATGTATTGTTTACCTGAGTATTCTGTCAGGGAAACTTTGAAATGCACTTTATACAAGATGATCTGTAACAGCTTTTCAAAGGCTTCTGTGGAAGACTATCCTATAATCAAAGAAAGAGCTAAAAATACTGCAAAAAACCTTTTCAGCCCAGGTTTAACTAGGAGGGTGTCCTTCAGAGTGTTTTCCTGGATTAAACACTTCCACTACTGCAGACTGAAAGCATAAATATTAAATGTTGCCTCCTAAATCATAGAATCATAGAATTTAGGGGTTGGAATGGAGCTCAGAGATGATGCAGCCCCAAGCCCTGCCCTGGGCAGGGACACCTCCCACCAGAGCAGGTTGCTCAAGGCTCATCCAACCTGGCTGTGAACACTGCCAGGGTTGGGGCAGCCACAGCCTCCCTGGGCACCCTGGGACAGGGTCTCACCATCCTTAGAGTAAAAAGCTTTTTTCTCACATCCAGCCTAGGCTTCTCCTCCTTCAGTCTGAACCCATTACACCTTGTCCTGTCATTGCAGTTCTTAGCCATAGCACCTCTAGGATAAAATTAGGCTTGTAAGCTTAAATATGTCTATGCTGTTATGCCAGGACAATGCCATCAACCTGTCCTCTGAAATGTTGTTCTAAGATCTCGTGTGAGCAGTGCTAGACATGATTTTATAGATGCAAAAGTGAAAGCAGAACCCAGTTTTCTGACTTCTCTGGCTGTGCAAGTATTGCCACATGCCTGTTTCCCTGGAAGCCTGAACAGCATCCCAGGCAGTTTCAAACTTACTTGACTGAAAACAATTGAAATTGCAAGTGAATTGGAATTGCTGCAAAAGCTTGAGTTACCACTGCAATTTCTGATGGCAATTTCCTTGGCATTTAGTGAGGTTTTGAAAAGCACTTTGGTTGCAATTAATAGAAATAATGGTGTATCTGTAATTTCCTTTGGCCTAAACCCAAACTCTGATTGACATATACTCTAATAAAATTGTCATGAATGTTAACTGTTACATTTTTTTTTTCTTTTAAAATGAAGTAAATAGGGTTGAATGTCTTTATTAGTACAAGACATGAAGCATGCAATTACTTGGCTAGCAAGTAAATAGTAACTGGCAAACTGTGTAGACAATCTGGAGCTCAGATATTTGGACCTTCCTGGTGGTCCCAGAGTGTGCAGTGAAGACTCAATGGCATAGGGACTGAACTATTCTTGCAGCTGAGTAGGTGGTTCTCTGCAGCACAGAGCTAAGACAAATAACTAGCAAAGGCAGGAAAATATTTACTGCCACTACCCACTACACATACTGTCACCATACATAATGTACCAGCAGTGTGGCTGAAAATAACTTTCCTGGCTCAAAGACTATCAAAGTATCACATACTCCACCAACAATGCAAGATGTTTGTAAATGAAACAGCATGGAAACACCATGGTCTATAACCTTATAGCCACAGCTGTGTCACTGCATTCATTGTGGGAATCAAAGCATATGTTCATCTTACCTAAATTCAGGCACCTATAATGCTTTAATTAGGATTTTAATCTTACTCTGCTGATCATGCAGCCAGTGGAAAAGGATGGGCCTTTCCAGAGAGCAAGGTTGACCTATAGTAGGATAAATTACTCTTTGGAAGGTCATATTTCTCTTCATCAGCTATAGGAAATTCAGTTTCTGGGTACCTTGGGTAACTCTGGTAAGTTCTTACGTGGGACAGAACAACTCTGATTCCACATGAGTAGAAAAATTATTGAGCAGGTTCAAAGGAAATGATAGAACATACAGGATCTGGAAGACTGAATTTCTTTCTTACTCTGGAGGTTCCTCTGATATTCAGTCCTATATTAGTGAAGTTCAGCCAGCTAAATATGCCATATTTAGCCTAAACATGTTGACTTGCCCTGGTAACTGAATTCTTGAGTTTTATTATTAAACAACCAGTCTTCTGTTTTGGGAGGTCATATATGAAATAATGCACAGTTTCTCATTGATGGAAACAACCCAGTTCAATCAATATTCAATATATCTTCATCATCTTCTCATTTGATGTAAAAGAAATCTCAGTGCACAAAACAAGTCAAACAATAATGCTTAGCCATTGTAGTAGTTTAACATTTTGGACTGAGGTTCAGTCCATCTCAGCCATGCATATGTTGTTCTGCAGAGACCTGCAACTCCTCTAAATTCCAAGCAGTAAATTAGATATCAGTGTATTCAATTAATCAAGAAATGTCATTGGTTCCTATATCTCATACCCCGAAAAGTATGTGCAATCTTTGCTTTAAAAATGTAAAATTTTCCCGGGAAACAGGAATCAGAACCTTAGAGTCTTTCCTCCAAATAATGAACTAACTGATGGGCAAGGGCAAAAAGCAAGTTTGCTCATTTGTCTGCACAAGACTTCTCCCTTTTTCTTGATGCACCTTTGTAAGCCAAAGGAATTGTCTCAGAAAAGAAGTTCACACAAACTTCACTGAAATTGTCTAATGAATAGTTAATGATAAATAAGGATGTCTTAATTCAAATAAACTAAGTTCAGAGCTGAATTTTAGGTGTATCATAGAAACACAGAATTTTAGGGGTTGGAATGGAGCTTAGAGATGATCCAGCCCCAACCCCTGCCCTGGGCAGGGACACCTCCCACCAGAGCAGGTTGCTCAAGGCTCATCCAACCTGGCTGTGAACACTGCCAGGGTTGGGGCAGCCACAGCCTCCCTGGGCACCCTGGGACAGGGTCTCACCACCAGAACAGGGAAAATTCTGCCTAATATCTAGCCTAAACTTCCCTTCTCTAAATCTGTACCCATTGCCCCTTGTCTTGTCACTGAAGCTCCTAACACAGAGTCCCTCTCTGGCTCCTTGTAGGCCCTTCAGCTCCTGCAAGGTGCTCTGAGGTCTCCACACAACCTTCTCTTCTCCAGGCTCAACAGCCCCAACTCCCTCAGCCTGTCCTCACAGGGAGATGCTCCAGTGCTCTGAGCAACTCTGTGGCCTCCTCTGCACTTGCTCCAACAGTTCCATGTCCTTCTCATGCTGAGGACACCAGAGCAGTGTGCAGTATTCCAGGTGGGGTCCCAAAATGACAGAACAGTTTTGATGAAGACTGCTGCTAAAGGTTCCAAATCTCATATGCTGCAGCATCTGAGTAGCTGTTACAGTTACTGACATTTCAAGACGTTGTGGTCTTCATTTTACAGCCCAAGTATGTATTTATATATTTACACCCTTGAGCTAAACCATCAAAGGCATCTTTGTAAGCTACAATTTTTAGTAAAAATAAATTAAAGTTTTCCTGAATGCTACTGAAATAACAAACTGGGGCAATCCATCTGGAATTGATTTTCCTTCGCATTACAGGCTTTGTGTCACTGCTGTCCAATCTGACACCAAAAAGCACAAAAAATAACATTGACATAAGGATATAGTTATGTTTATGTGCACAGAAGTAGATTTTTTTTTCTCCCATTATTTTCAGAGTAGTATCCTTAGAATTGGCACTCTCCACTGGCTCTCAGAAAAAAATAGCTGTGGTGGGCAAGTTAAAATACAGCCGGAAAAGCCTATGAAATGAAAAATCTGTCAGCTCAGCTACTGTTCTTAGTCAAGTGCTTCCCCTGTACCCAATGGGAGGCTGGAGCTGGGAGCCAAGCTCTCCCAGACATCCTTTGAGGAAATAGGTACAATCCATGTCTGCTGGCTGCATCAATGCTTTTTTTTTTGTTTTTTAGGGTCCAGTAAGTCATGTCCATTAAAGTAAGTAGGGGCTTTTTTTCTTTCCTATGCTTAGTGTCTCTCCATCAAAGCAGAATAAAATCTGGGGTTTGCTTTTTTTCTTTTTAGATTTCCTGATGCCACATTCAATATATTTCTGTAATATATAGGTTTGAAAACATCTAGGAATTATGTATGTATATATATAGGAATATCTATGTATCACCACTCTGCAGTGGCTGCAACTGTAAGATCTTTAGGTGTCTGAAAGAGGTAATAAAAAGGAGAAGGAGATTAGGTTACTCTTCAGTAAGGACAGAACATAGAGGTGATCTAAGTATAAGCCAAAGCTAGATGAAAATTTGCTTTCAATAAGGGTAATAATATCAAATATAAGAATAAGAGATTATTACTTACAATAGATTTAGAAAAGGGAACTGTCTTTATTTGCTCTAGTGAGGTGTCCCTGCCCAGGGGAGGGGCTGGGACTGGATGATCTGTAAGGTCCATTCCAACCCTTAAATTCTATAATTTAGGAAAAAAACTACAAGGAATTTGACAACCTCAAGTCAGAAAATATGCTCTTCTTCAACCCAAACTAGTGGCTGATCCAGCTATGTAAAAGTTTGGCTCCTACTTCATTCAAGAGAGAAAATAGGTATCATTTACTACCAAATATGTGTGTGCATAAGTATAAATGTGTGAAGTGATTTGCTCTGCACATATGCTGATGTCTTTGTACTGATTATTCAGACCCTAAAAGGCTACTTTGCACTAGATGCCTACATTATGTTGTGCCACATTTAGGTGGAGTATCTCTCCAATTTAGAGGACAAAACTGTCCTTAAACCAGACTTAAATTGCAACCAAGGTGACATTGAAGACAGTTTCATCAAAGATAAATGCACTGACTTGTACTAATTTATTGCTGTTTGATATATGATTCATTTCTTCAGACAGATGAAATGTAGTAGAGCGAATGTGTCTAGACTTCAGTAAAATATTTAATATAGTGCCATAAATGCTATTAATCAGCTAAAGGGTTAGGGTTGGACAAGTATTAGCACACACCTTAGAAAATTAAGAAAAAAAAAAGAGAGTAACTGGTCTTGAAAAGGCTTTTTTTTTTTTTTTTTTTTTGGAATTCCACAAGGGTTATTCATGGAATGCATCTCCTTTAATAGACTCATTTATAGGCTTGGCATAAGACCAAGCAATTTGCTAATGAAATTAGCAGATAATGCACAAAATAGATGACCTGAAGAAAGTGTTAGACTGAAATAAACTGAAGGAAATTTTAATGGGATTGAATGTTTGGATGTGAATGCAAAGGCCTATAACAAATGACTCTGTTAAAAGCTTTAGCCAAGTTTTTTGGGACCCACAGGGAAGGAGAAAATGGAAATCTAAAGGCTGATCCCAGAGAGATTTTTAGCTAGGCAGTGGAATTGACCATGAAAAGAAAAATGGGCTCCTAAAATCTATTAAGGAAAATATTTCCAATGGAATTGGGAAATGCTATCAGACAAGGCATGTCCAAGATGCAGCTCTGTAAAACTTTTCCAGTTTCCTCCTTCTGATGCAAGAACCCAGAGCAAAGCTCTGAGCACGTGTCACTGCTCCAGCTTAGGAGCCAGAGATGCTAACTTTTACTCAGGAAAAAAGCTGAAGTTACATGATCTGAAAGAAATCTCAAGTAGGTGGTGCATATGACTCATGGAGCATAGTACTAGTGCATGGCATAACTTTTACTCAGGAAAAAAGCTGAAGTAGCATGATCTGAAAGAAATCTTAGGTAGGTGGTGCATATGACTCATGGAACATAGTACTAGTGCGTGGCACAGTGTCCTCTCCTTTCCTTGGGCACAGATGATCTCCCACTCATCACAGCCTGTGCCATAGGAAAACCCTGTTTGAGTTGTGTGGCAGCAAGACAGTAGCAAACAGCTGCAAAACTGCACATTTAGAACCATGACCTCATCTAAAAATCCAAAGCAGTAAAAGAAAATTTCCTTTTGAGTGGCAAATCAGCTACTTTTGTACAAACGAACCCAGGGACAAGGTATGGAGTGAAGTGAAACAGCAAATAGATGTTGTTAAAACAGTGTTTTCTCTAAACTGACTGTTTCAGAGGTTTCCATGTGATATTAGCAGGTCCAATGAAAGAAACAGAATGAGACACCACTATGTGCCCAGAATAAAATATAGTTAAGTATAAACAGCAGAGAGTCTGATGATATACTTATCTAGCCTGTGAGTTACTGAGCACTAATGAGCAGCAGATGAGACAGATTCTTTGTATTCTTCCTTTTTCTTTCTTACTTTTCCCCTTTTTTCCTTTTGTTGTTTGCTTTGTTTGGCTTTGCATTTATTTTGTTGCTGTTGTTGTTCTCCATGGTTTGGTATGGAGTGTCTGTGGCTTCCAGAGAGAATTCTCCTGTATCACTTACCTGGTTTTAAAGGCAATAAGTTTGAATATAACATACACTTTCCTAAATATCTGCAGTTTCTCCTCTGCTGTATGGAACTGGATGAATTCTCAAGTAAAGATGTTAGTGTAAAAGAAAGAAAAATATCTAGCAACCTTAGGTCAGTATTTTCCCTTTCAGCTTCAAAGTTACAAATTTTAATAACATGAAGGGTAAGTGAAGCTAACAAAAGGGAAACATCAGATCACTAAAGAATATTGCCTCGTTTACATTCTCAATGTTGAGGTTTTGTAATTAATTTAATTTATACTTTTTTCTGGGAAGAACAGTCTTGAAAAATATTAAAGAAAGTGAGAGAAACACTGATTTAAGGTTTCATTCTTTATGCCTCTCCCTGAGAGGTATAACATTTTTTCAGCCTTCTAACAAGCTGATGGGACTGTTGGAACATATGGAGACAATTACATTTGTCTAATTATGCTTACTATTTTGATAAAGTTCTAGTCCAAGAATGTTGTATAATGAAAAAAGTGTAAAATTGTAAATTTTATGTTTAGGAAGAAAGTAAATTCTACATTAACATATCTTATCCATTCAAATATGTCTATTTGTCTTCTACGAAGAAAAAAATAAAAGCAAAATGTTTGATAAAAAGATTTTATGTTCACAAATATTATGAGTAAGTGAATATGAAGATGAAAATACAATATTGTTTAAAATTATATTCTCATTATAAGGTGGAGGTACATTAAAAGGTGAGTAAGTGAATATGAAGATGAAAATATGATATTGTTTAAAGTGATATTCTCATCATAAGGTGGAGGTACATTAAAAGCATTTTGAGCTTTTGGCAATCTAGAGAATTGCTTGTGTTACTAATCCAACTGAATGTACTGATTGAATTAGCTCTATTAATGCTATTTACATTAGTACTTACTCATGAATGATAATAGCAACTCATTTTCATTCTTCTAAATGTGTATTACACATCAGAAGACTCTGAGTCAACTCATGTATTATGTCACCTGGTAACTGTTAGAATTTTTCATCGTTTCAGAGGCATCAGATTTTTGCCAGGGTCAGCAGAGAAATGCCAATCAAGACTAGCAAATGATATAATTTAGAACTAATCTTTCATTCTCTTTTCAGTATCAGGAAAATATTTCAGAATACTTACCTAAATAGACCTAAGGCAGTGGAAAACATATCTGTAAATCTCTTCTGGGACTAATTCAGTCCTTTGTGTAACTTTGGTGTGGGTTTGTAGTTTTGATTATTTCAGTCTGGATTAGGCAATTCAGCATTTCTACATTATTGAGTGGAAAATGGAGCTCTATGCCTACAGCAAATAGTCAGGAAACATTGGCACAGCAAAACTGATCCTGAAGCACACTCAAGCTTATTATTCATGTCTTAAATGAGAAAATCTAGCTTTTGCAAACAAGCTGCTGATTTATCACACAGTTGAAGTGAGAAGCCAAAGGTTAGCAGAGGCATAGAAAAATTAAAGTCTTTCATGCTTTACTTGAGTAAGAGGTTGGCAGAGTTATACCGTTATGGTTTATAATATAGATTGGATTAATATATACAAGAAAGGGAAAAGCTTGAAATTCTAAATAATGTATTAATAATCACAGCAATCATTTGTAGATTACTCTCTAAGCAGACATAGTACACAGCTCTCTGCCCATGCTGAGTAGTGTAGCTGAAGTTCTACTCTTAGCAGGAATCATAGAATTTTGGGGGTTAGGATGGAGCTTAGAGATGATCCAGCCCCAACCCCTGCCCTGGACAGGGACACCTCCCACCAGAGCAGGTTGTTCAAGGCTCATCCAACCTGGCTGTGAACACTGCCAGGGTTGGGGCAGCCACAGCCTCCCTGGGCACCCTGGGACAGTGTCTCACCACCAGAACAGGAAAAACCTTCCTAATATCTTGTCTAAATTTCCCCTCCTTCAATTTGAATCCATTACCCCTTGTCCTGTCACTGCAGTTCTTAGCCAAGAGTCCCTCTGCATCTTCCCTGGAGCCTCTTTGGATATTGAAAGGTTGCTATGAGGTTTCCACACAACCTTCTCTTCTCCAGGCTCAACAGCCCCAACTCCCTCAGCCTGTCCTCACAGGGAGATGCTCCAGTGCTTTTAGCAACTTCATGGCCTCTTCTGCACTTGCTCCAACAGTTCCATGTCCTTCTTACTTTGAGGGCACCAGAACCGCACGCAGCAGAATACTCACATCTGGAGTACATAACCCAAACTGTTTTGGATGCAGGGACACTGATGATAGAAGGAAAAGAACATTGAAGAAAAATTCTTACTTCAACCTCTAGATTCTGTTCTTGGCTCTAGAACAAGTCACCGTTGCTATGTTACTTATAGAAAATAACATACTGTTCATGCAACTTCACTGTTATCCCTAGGGAGCAGAGTTTGTGCCTATGTGCAATACCATATGATTTATCATCCTTTATCTACTGCAGAATATCTGTTCATCTGATGAGGTGACCATGCTGGGTAAAAGTGACTAACATTATTTCCCTGTCTTCAATGTAATTGCAATTTCCATGATTGCAAGCAATTATTTCATATATTATCACTGTGAACTAGCCTGATGTGTTAGATCCTAGAACCTTTCCCATTGCAAAGATTTCCTGGGGGATGGATATATCCCTAGAATATGATTTGGTTTATGTCAAGTAAGAAATTTCTGAATTTTGCATTCCATACTCAAGTGCTTCATGGATTAAACAAGATTATTATTGAACCATGTGGTAGACTTAAATATATCAAAGTAGTTTCTAACTAGATTTTAATTAGCACATTATAGATATGATTTTCTTAAGCTGTTGTTGATGACAAGTGAAGTTACCACTGCTCATTAGCACTACTGTGGTAACATGACTTGTGCTTCTTATTGCCCCTTGGCAATGGGGCAGCAAATGAATATTTTCATACTGTTCTAGCTCAAAGGGAAAGAACTGTGATCTTTATTGTACTCACATGAGATATCTGGGACAACAGAAACTCTTATCACTTAATTGTCTTACCTCTAATATATCAGTTAAATAGTAATTAATCCATTCTGGGACAGAATAGATGTGGAATAAAACAAAATTATCAAATTGGAGCAACCTAACAGGTGTAGATTTAGAAAAGTTTACATATCATGTTAAGAAGCAAATCCAGAGCACAAACACCCACTGAAACATTGACCTGTGATTATTCCTAGTATTGAAATTTTTGACATGCTTCTTGGTAACTGTGACAAAGAGTATTCTTCCAAATAATGTTTGGGCATGGTTCAGGAGACAGTACAGCATGACCATTTCACATAGGGGGGTTGGATGACATTGTGTTGTTTGGAGATGTGGACAGTGGAACAGTTTAGATTTATGGATGTATTCCACGTGTCCTCTGAGACATAAAGTGGTTTCATTTAGTGATACTTCTGTGGTCAAGGAAACCATATCTTTTCACACTAGCTGCTCCTATATACAGTGTACATACTCTGCAAACAGGAAAGAAGGCTGCAGTTTCACAGCTGTCCAGGTTGTGTTGTAGTTGCATCAGCTGCAGCTCTTTGGTGCTGATATTATTTGTTATCTTATTTGAGAAGTGTGGCTAAAAGCAATTTAGATAATGCTGACAAGTATCAAACATGATTAATTAGTTTTCTTCTCTAATAAGGCTGTAAATGCATAGTCATTCACTACATTCACTATTTGGTACAAATGAACTTTAATTTATAGAATCATAGAATTTTTAAGGGTTGGAATGGACCTTACAGATCATCCAGCCCCAACCCCTGCCCTGGGCAGGGACACCTCCCACCAGAGCAGGTTGCTCAAGGCTTTATCCAGCCTGGTTTTGAACACTGCCAGGGTTGGGGCAGCCACAGCCTCCCTGGGCAGCCTGGGACAGTGTCTCACCACCCTCACAGGAAAAAACATTTTCCTAATATCTAACATAAATTTCTCTCTTTCAGTTTGTACCCATTGCCCCTTGTCCTGTCACTGCAGCTCCTAACCAAGAGTCCCTCTCTGTTTTCTCTGGAGCCCCTTCAGCTCCTGCAAGGTGCTCTGAGCTCTCCACACAACCTTCTCTTCTCCAGGCTCAACAGCCCCAACTCCCTCAGCCTGTCCTCACAGGGAGATGCTCCAGTTTCTGAAAACTCTCCCTTGTCTTACTCATTTACGTTTCATCATCGAATGGAATGCAGAGCACAGAAGACATCATTCAGATTGACTTTCCTCCATAAATTTTTGTTAAATATCATAAATTTTTTTTCCCAAGATGATCAAAGTCACCCTTGACACCAGACATGGCAATTTTTCGCGCTGTAGTTTCCTCTGCACGCACGAGAAATAACACCACTTGGAGCTTTTTTGATCACGTGAAAGCATTTGTCAAGCTGACAGTTTGGCTACTTCACAAAAATGCAGAAAGTTCATCAACAGTGCATAAAAAAAGTTATAAATACAGCTCTTTTTATGCCATTTTATGATATATGATTAATGGGATGTAGGCTAGTTTGATTAATCTGTGCATTCATAATATCTCACACTCGACATTTGTAGATAGTTTCTTCTTTTACGAGAATTTTTCTGACAACATTTATATACAAATGGGGATTAATCTTTCTTCCAGTTAGTCACCTTTTTTGTCACTTACCCACCTTGGCTTTCCAGAGAGTATTTCCACTAAAAACTCTTGCTGCCATAATATTTGGTTTCTCCACCACACACTCAGTTTTCATCTCTCTTGGCAAAACTATTTTTCATTCTACAGCTTGTATGGAGTGTAATGTTAACAAAGTATTCGAACAGAAAAAAAAAGCCTTTGCTGGTCTATTTTCCATTTCACTTGTAATGAAAACAATTTGAATTTGAGTTGACACACATGCATTAATGCTGTTCGTGCAAGGGAAAAATAAATAAAAACAAGCATCAGCAGGACTGGAATCCTACACTGTCCTGTCCTGTGTTTGACAAACAACTTCAGTGTTCAGCAAGACTATATGCCTGGAAGCAACAAACATTGTAAATAAATCAGCTAAAGTACAGTGAGTATCTATTTAAGCAGAAGCCAAATGGTCATCTTTAAACCGTTATCTTACTTCTTTGTGCCAATTGTGGATAATCTAAAAAAAAAGTGCTTACAGAGAAGTGCAGAAGAGACAAAAGAACCAGTAAAGGCCTATGACCATCTCTGAAGCTCTCCCTGAGGTTTTTCAACCTTTGTCTCTGGTCCTATTCCATTATTGTAAAAAAACACTATTAGCAACTATATCTGGTGTTGGCACAAACACACAGGAAAAAAAAGAGAATCACAGAATGGTTTGGATTGGATGGGCTTTAAAGATTATCTAGTTCCAACCTCCCTGCCATGAGCAGGCACACCTTCCACTACACTAGGTTCCTCAGGGCTTCATCCAACCTGGCCTGGAGCACTTCCAGGGATGGGACATTCACAGCTTCTCTGGGCAACCTGTCATAGTGCCTCACCACCCTCCCAGTAAATAATTTCTTCCTAAAATATCCAATCTAAACCTACCCTCTTTCACTTTAAAGCCATTCCCCCTAGTCCTATCACTACAAGAGCTTGTAAAAAGTCCTTCTCCAGCTCTCTTGTAGCCCCCTTAGGTACAGGAAGGCTGCTCAAAGGTCTCCCTGAAGCCTTCACTTCTCCAGGTTGAATAACCCCAAATCTCCCAGCCTTCATAGGAAAGATGCTCCAGTCCTCTGATCATCTTTGTGGCCTTCTCTGGACTTTCTCCAATAGGTCCAAATCCTTCTTATGCTGGAACCCCCAGTGCTGGACACAGTACTCCAGGTGGAGTCTCATGAGAGTGGAGCAGAGGGGCAGAATCACCTCCCTTGACCTGCTGCCCACACTTCTTTTGCTGCAGCCCAGGATACAGTTGGCTTTCTGGGCTGTGAGTGCATATTGTTGGGTCATGTTGAGTTTCTCATCCACCAACACCCCCAAGTCCTTCTCCCTGGGGCTGCTCTCAATCCATTCTCTGCTCAGCCTTTACTTGTGCTTGGGATTGTCCCAACCTATGCACAACACCTTGCACTTGGCCTTGTTGAACTTCGTGAGGTTCACATGGGTCCACTT
Source organism: Acanthisitta chloris (assembly GCF_000695815.1). Lineage (NCBI taxonomy): Eukaryota > Metazoa > Chordata > Aves > Passeriformes > Acanthisittidae > Acanthisitta > Acanthisitta chloris. Next base: position 24,875 of record NW_008665261.1, on the reverse strand, counting down.
CTCTAGCCTGTCAAGGTCCCTCTGGATGACTTCCCTTCCCTCCAGCACGTTGAACACATGACATCTTTGTGTTGGCAGCAAACTCCCACTGGCAGTGTTGCTGGCAAGTGTGACAAGCAGCACTGATCCCAATACTGACCCTTCAGGATCACCATTTGTCTCTGCTCTCCACTTGCACATCAAGCAACTGAATCTGCTGCTTGGTGTACAGAGGGCCACATTCATAGACTGAAAGAAAAGAGGCAAAGACTTTTTCAAAATCCATTCTAAAACTTAACTGACAGAATTAATTTATGGCACACTGAGTAGTTCAGAGGAAAAGATCTTTATAAAAACAGCAAGCAAATTAACTGAGCTCTAAGTTTCATGAGGAAAGACATTAAACACTTCTGTGTTGTGGGGGAGCAACAGAGTATCTGTAACGATGAGGAGAGCTCATTAAAAATCTGCCCCCAAATCTGTCTCTTAAAACATGTCATCACATCTATAAGTGAGGGTGCTCATTAGCAATAGCAATTATTGCACACAGCACTAATAATTGATGCTTTCTAAGGAGTCAGTGCATGTTCTCTTCGAGACATTAAAAGTTTTAGTCTCAGTCTTCTTCTTCCTGCCTTATTCTCCTTGCTTTTTCCAAGGCAACTTCCCTCTCCCTGCCTTGAAGCTCAGAGACTCATAGCTTTTGATTTTGTAGGTGAATAAAATACCTGGCAAATAATCTGCCAACTATAGATCAGTTTCCATTTGCAAGGTAGATTTTTGAATAAGTTGGAATACTTTTCAGAGTTTGTTGGCTCCCCCATTCTAAATGTCAGGTTCCTATGTGCTGTGTAATTATCTAGCAGAACAATCCCCTCATTCCTGGATAATTAATTGATTTTCGAGGCAGTGCTGCCTGTGCCCATTTAAACACATTTCTGCTATTTAATTTGTCTTAAATAAAGATTACCAAATATCTCTCCTATTTTTGAATGCTCTTTCCTCAAATAATTCAGCACAAAGCTGGAGATTCTCAGCAGATGTGAAAATAAAACCTTCCACCCCCACCCAAGTACAGATAACTCAAGGTGTCACTGCCCACACCATTAGCAGCTACACCATTCCCTGTGCACACAGAATTAAGCAAACCCCAATTGGCTTCTATTGACAATAAGAGACAAGAGACCTTACTGATACTATGGCACTGCATATTTCCATGCCATTATTGCCTTTTGAATTGAAATTGTTCTCCCCTTAACATGCCACACTTAACCTTTAGGTGCAATACAGAGCACAAGAGTTTTGAGATAGTCTCACATTAAAGGTGTGTGGTTAGGCATAAAGCCAAAGCTAAGTGTTCCTAGCTCCTCCAGAGAAGAATATCCTTCAAGGAATGCAAATATTTAGATTTGGAAGGTATCCTTATCAGCAAGTGATTCAGCCTTCAACAATCTCCAGTTCTTCAGAAGAAGGAAGTAGATAGTTTTATAATCTTAATGAATGATCAGTGTTCTATTTCTATTGCTTCTTATGCGTGACCAAATAAATAACACTCTACCACCTCCATCTTTACTTGTTTATACTATAACAGCATTAAAATGGTTTGACATGGATTTCCTGTTAATGAGAAAGGTGATGTGTATAAACCTGTTTTTTCAATATTCACCATTTGAAAAAGTGCTAAATAGAAGAAAAATGTAAACCTCACCTTTCACTCTTGCTATCAGTGGTGGAAACAACCAAAGAATGTACTTTCTTTCAACAGTTCAAGTGTTAGATTGTTTGATGGACATTTGCTAGTCATCAACAAGCTTCCAGATGTCTCTTCTATGTGAGTTTTAGTCCTGTCAAAAACAAACCCGTAGGTAATTAATCATAATTAATCATAATTTTAGAAAGCCTTTTGCTAATGTCAAAATTAATTTATGAAAGGAAATAAGCTGATGTACAGTGTAACTAAGCACTGCCTAACCTAAATAGGCATATGTATGTGTCAAATCATGGAGTCAGATTAAAAGTCAGAAGCAAAAGCATAAAAGTGTTTTGAAACAGAATGAAAGAAAAAGAAATGGAATTTGAATGGACTGTATATTTTTCAATTGGCTTGTTGGCTTGAAGAACTTCATTCTTCTGCCACACATTCAGCATCTTCCCCACAATCAGAAGAGAGACTTGCAAATCTTTTCACACCCACTCAACTCTCCAGCTGTAAGGATTTTCAGAAGAGTTACTGCTGCAACAGTCACATTAAAATATGGAATCTGACAATGCTGCAAAACTGGTCAGGGACCGGGATATTGCCCAGGGAGGTGGTGGAGTCTCCATCCCTGGAAGTGTTTCAGAGGTGTCTGATGTGGCACTGGAGGATCTGGGTTAGGGTTTGGGGGTTCCAGCAGTGACAGGTCAATGGTTGGACTGGATGATCTTAGAGGTCTCATCCAATCCTGATGATTCTATGACTTCATGAAATGTGTTAGAAATTGAATATAAGCAGTATACTGAACCTGTATTGGCAATTTTAGCCTGTGTGAGTACAACCCATAAGACTCTCCTAAGACAAAGTTCACAAAATTAGGAAGGTCAAGTTTTATGGAACAATTAAGACAACCTTAAGGTCTCTTAACAAATTATGACTAGGCTATAGTTGCAAAAAATGATAGATATAACCAATTTTAAAAATTGTTCAAATACATATTTTGTCCAATTTAATTTTTGCATTACAATTATTCCACTAGTCCTTTCTAAAAATTGAAATGTAGATACCCTGTATCTGGCTGTAGTCTGAAGAACAATTGCAGAGCAACAGGAATATTCTGATTTGAAAAGAAACCAAAGCATTGACACAAATATTTTTTTTTTGCTCCATATGCATTAGAAAAGTGTTGAAATCGCATGGAATAAAACATTAGAATTCTCTTACACCCTGAGTCACAACAGAGGGCCATGCATTAATATAAATATTTAAGTTAATTCTCTGACTAAAAATACTTCAAAGTGAAAAGTACTTTTGACTGTTTTGAATATTTCTTCCTCCCTTTGCATCCTTCTTGCATTGAATGCTAAGCATTCTTCAAGAAATGGGAGGTTTTAGCAGGAGTAGGGATAAGGATATGCAAACATTATTTCTATCCTTGCAGAGCAGAAAACTCACAGTATAGATGATTGTGCTAGTTAATAAGAGAAGCCCATGCTTCTATTGCACCACTCTTTAAATTTGTGACATATTGTTCACAATTAACAACACAAAGAAAAATCCCATTTGTCCAGAACAGAAAAGCTTTCCAATTAATAGAAGGCATAAAGCAGCATTGTCTTTCTCTTAGTTCTGTTTGTCATTTCTAGTGAAGACTGAATAATAGAAATGCAAGCTAAACCCAACCTTTTCTTTATAATAAGAAGGCTTTATAGAGCAGGAGAAAATAGAGACTATTTTTTTTTGTCTGGCTGTTTCTCAATCAAAGGGCATATCAGTTACTGTATATTACTGCAACATTCCAAGCATTAAATTAAATTATAGACAATAGAATCAAATCCAGTTTACATCTGTGGGGCATTAAAAAATGAGGCACGTTCAGCAGTTTATTTATTCCCAGTAGAAATATCCCTGTTGAAACAGTGCTCTTAAAACATTCCTTCCTACCACGCTTGGCTGTTTCAAATGCATTCCTCAGGCAATACACATATTTCGTTTTTCAATGTGACATGTAGAAATCAACGTTGATTTTCTTGGATGGCTTGACTTTCTTTAGTTGTGCTACAGTTTAGGTAACCTTAGCACTCTCAAGCTCTAACCCTGCTACTGGACCTGTGCAAACAGCCTGAAGCTTGCTCATTCCACAGGGCTGCAAACAAGCACCAGAAGTTCACCTGTGTTAATACCTTTTGAAGGCTTCTGCCACTTATTACACAAGACGAATATGTAAGGAAAGGCCAAATCCTGTGGAGACTGAACAGGCAACCTTGAGTCTAAGTACATGGATCTGTACCATATGAGCTGAAAATTGCAGCTAGTGGAATATCACCAGTGCTCACTGCAGTCGTAAAAGAAAGCACTGCAAACATTACAAGTAGGTTTGGATGCACATTTTGAAATTTATCTTGAAATGGTTTCATAAAGAAGAAGCATTTTGGATTTTAGAATCATCAAATCATAGAATCAACTGGATTGGAAAAGACCTCCAAGATGCTTCAAGTCCTACTCTACTGTGGATTCATTTTTGCAGTCTGCTGGTTTAAATTAGAGAAATTAATTTCCAGTGTTAGCAATAAGAAGAGACGATGCCTGCTGTGCTCAGCTCAGGGCCCCTCAGCTCAGGAGGGACATTGAGGGGCTGGAGCAGGTCCAGAGCAGAGCAACGAGGCTGGTGAAGGGACTGGAGCACAAGTGGCATGAGGAGAGGCTGAGGGAGCTGGGGGTGTTCAGCCTGGAGAAGAGGAGGCTCAGGGGAGACCTTCTCACCCTCTGCAACTCCCTGACAGGAGGTTGGAGTCAGGTGGGGGTTGGTCTCTTCTCCCAGGCAACCAGCAGCAGGACAAGAGGGCACAGACTCAAGCTCTGCCAGGGGAGGGTTAGGTTGGATCTTAGGAAGAGATTTTTTGCAGAGAGAGTGCTCAGGCATTGGAATGTGCTGCCCAGGGAGGTGGTGGATTCCCCATCCCTGGAGGTTTTCAAGCTGAGACTGGATGTGGCACTTAGTGCCATGGTCTAGTGACCACAGTAGGGTTGGACTGGATGATCTTGGAGGTCTCTTCCAACCTGGTTGATTCTATGATTCCATGCTTCATTTACATCTACAAATAGAAGTATTTTCTAATGCTTTTCCTCCTATTTTTCTCTGTAATGAAATCTGTCTCATTGCCTTTAGTTCAGACATGATTTTATAATACAGTCGAATAGAATAAAATATTCCCAAATCTTTAATTCTTAAAGAGAGAAAATTCCCTTGAACTACAGTTAGGCTTATATAATAAGTGGCAGAACTACTTAAGTGTAACATTTTTTGCTAAAGTATTAATGAAATATAATATAAACAATTAAATAGCTCTCTGTTAAATAATAAATGTGTTGGACCTATTCATTCCTAAGTGTACTTACTTCTGGCTTTTTCTAAATATATTATTCTGTGACAAGTTATTTCATACAGTTCATTATGCTCTTTTTACATATTTTCCCTAGTATCAGGCACAGAGAATTGTGTCTTGATGGATAAATACTGGTGCAGTATGCAGCATGTATTGCAAAATTAACTTGTCCTTGGATAGTCTCATGCTCGTAAATAATCTGCACAACATAAATTTCTGTTTCTATTGTTTTACAAGCAAAACCATTGCTGTCGGATTCAGTATATGGTGCATGGGGTCTATAATGCTAATATAATATATTCAAAATTTTATTCACAAAATCATCAAGGTTGTATGTGACCTCTAAGATCATCGAGTCCAACCATTAACCTGTCACTGCTAGAACTCTAAACCCTAACCCAGATCCTCCAGTGCCACATCAGACACCTCTGAAACACCTCCAGGGATGGTGACTGCACCACCTCCCTGGGCAATATCCCAGGGCCTCAACACCACAACAGGGAAAACATTTCTCCTCACACCCAATCTGCCTCTGCCCTGGCTCAGCTCAAGGCCATTCCCTCTCTCCTCTCCCTCAGCCCTGGCAGGACACACATCCCACACCTCTCTCCAGCCCTGGCAGGAGTTGCAGAGAGCCAGGAGGTCACCCCTGAGCCTCTTCTCCAGGCTGACCAACCCAACTCCCTCAGCCCTTCCTCATAGGACATGTCTTCTAGACCTTTCTGAGCCTTGTTGGGTAAGTGAAAGTAGTGTAGTGAAATATATTCCTGGCAATGGTAGAGACTTACATTCAATGATCTTTGAAGGTCTTTTCCAACACTCATTAGTGTACAGTGTTAACATACACCGTGCAAAATTATTCAGGGCAGGCACATACTGAGATGATGTTCCATTCTGAAGGGGAAATGTTCTTGGGGATAATTTTTATGGTTACTGTAGGGTCAAATGAGGATATAGAGATGTTACTCATAATTTCATGAGATTGTTTCTCCTCTCTGCATGTATATTTCTCTGCAGTCTGACAGGGCTTTTATTACCATTGGGTATTTTCCTAAAAGCATCTGAAGTGTTTAGGAGCACAAATAAGATCTGAAATTCAGTAGGGTCTATTGTCTGACTCAGATACTCAAATTTACAAAAGAAAAGGTTTATGTCAAAGTACAGTAAACTTCTAAACAAGTACTATGATTTTTCTCTATTCTTGCAAAATCTGTCAGAAAAAAAAGAATAGTAGAAGGGAAAAAAAAGGCATGGGAGGATGTGTGCATATATCTGTGAAGATGTGAGGATAATATGTAACAGTTCTTAATACAATTCATAATAGTTATGTGCCCAGTAATAACGGCCTATTATTGACTTTTATTCTCCAGTTACACTGCTTAAGATCAACTGTGTTGAGTTCCACTGGCTCGAAGGCAAATGGCAGAAGCATGTTTTGACTGCTAATATTTGCAAAGCATTACTGATTCTGAAAGGTTCCTAATATGTCTCAAGTTATTCAAATAAAGCTTTTTTTCTGTCTCTTTCTTCCAAGGCATTTAACTTAACCAGCATTTTACAGATAATTAGGCATACAGGGGGAGAAATTGTAGAGACAGTAAAGCTCCTTAGACAGATGTTTCTATGCACAGGCATACAGGGGGAGAAATTGTAGAGATAGCGAAGCTCCTTAGACAGCTGTTTCTATGTATTGCCCATCATTGCAGTGATCAAAATTGCAAACATTGATAAAATACAATCTTGGTTTACAGAATGCATTTTGGAGTGGAGTTCTGGGCCCCTCAGCTCAGGAGGGACATTGAGGGGCTGGAGCAGGTCCAGAGCAGAGCAACGAGGCTGGGGAAGGGACTGGAGCACAAGTGCCATGAGGAGAGGCTGAGGGAGCTGGGGGTGTTCAGCCTGGAGAAGAGGAGGCTCAGGGGAGACCTTCTCACCCTCTGCAACTCCCTGACAGGAGGTTGGAGTCAGGTGGGGGTTGGTCTCTTCTCCCAGGCAACCAGCAGCAGGACAAGAGGGCACAGACTCAAGCTCTGCCAGGGGAGGGTTAGGTTGGAGATTAGGAAGAGATTTTTTCCAGAGAGAGTGCTCAGGCATTGGAATGTGCTGCCCAGGGAGGTGGTGGATTCCCCATCCCTGGAGGTTTTCAAGCTGAGACTGGATGTGGCACTTAGTGCCATGGTCTAGTGACCATGGTAGAGTTGGACGTGATGATCTTGGAGGTCTTTTCCAACCCAGTTGATTCTATGATTCTACGATCCATTTAATTATGGATCTAAAACTTAGATGACTTCTTTAAAATATAGAGTATAGAAATTGTTACTTTTAGATTTTATATATTTGGGTGTTGCTATAAAGGAATTTTAAAATTCCATTGGGAAAGCATTTTTCTCTTGTTTTGATTTTTAGAAACAAGAGAGCTGAATAAATACCCTAAACTAAACACCTGACTTTGAGCAAAACAAAAGATGAATATGACATAACCCACTATGACATAAGAGCTTGAATTCTTTCTCAAACCTTGTATAATAATAATTATTATTATAACAATGGTAAAATAATATAATTAAAATAAAGGAAACAAACAGACCTTTGGTGTATTCAGTTTTCATTAATATCTGGGTATTTGGGAGGTATCAGCAAAGGCAGGATCAAACCATGGATGTGCTAGTGGTAGTTAACTCATGATCTCATATCTCGCAAAGACATTGATGTAGCAGCTGAATACATCTCCTCTCTGTGAATTAAATCTTTCCAGAGAAGCTATTCTGGTCAATTAAAGAAAACAGCTTTGAACTAACAATGCAGTCCCTTCTAAATAAATCTGTACACTGCTATTTATAGAGTTCCTGTGCTCAGTAAAAGTCGAGTTTATTTCAGTGTTTGAGGTGTAGCAAATCCTTCTAAACTCACCTATGGAATATTATCTCAAACTCTGCATATGCTGTGAGTAATTTTTGTCAGGGGAAAAAAATCCCAAACCTTCAAAGTTTTCTTTCATCTTTTTAGTTATTTGCATCTCAGTTTTCCTTCTGCCTTTTGCGTTTCTTACAATGCCTCCTTTCTCCTCCATTCTGGTTTTTATCATGTTGATGATTCCAGATAGCCTTACATACACTGTCAATCACATGCCATCCTGCCCAAGAGCATATGCCCCTGAAAATCACACGGGATAGCTCGTTTTTATCCATCTTTTACAAGGGAAATTCAATTTAACAGTCATTTTGAACAGCACAAACCCCTGACTTTTGGCATCTTCATTTTAAATGAAAGCACCAGATTTTCTTTCTCTCAAAACACTGAGTCTCTCCATAGGAAGAATTCTCCTCTTCCCAGGCTGGTGTGGTAATTAGCATGTAGTAACTGGTACACCTTAATAAATCAGCTCCTTAAGAGACTGGACTGTCTGTGTTTCATCAGGAGAAGGCTGTTATTATTTGAACCATATGTATCTTCGAAACCTCAAGTTTTATAAATTGATTCTTTCACTTGTTAACACGATTAAGATATTGGACATAATGCAAAACATCTTCTGTGAGCATAATTTAAAGAGGACATTTCTTTCTGTGCTTCCTTAGAGATGCTTTGGATGAAGTGGATAGTGTTCACAAAGATTATTTCATGGGTGCTTGTGTCATCTTTATCTGGAATAATTTCATAGTAAAAATTTCCATTTTAATTTTCAGCTGGAATGTTTCAATAGAACATCATATTTCTGAACCATCCTCATCATGCACTCTACACTTGAAAAAAAAAACTTGGATAAAGATATTCATTTTCCTCAACCTTAACATTTATCGTCAACTCCTAAAATGCTTTATCAAAAATTAAGAATTATTAGGATTTGAAGTCATTGGAGAATTTTAGGCAGCCAATTATACTGGTTTAATATTGGTCACTGTGACCTGGGGACTCATCACAGCCACAGTATTACATCATTTTGCATAAGCAATGAATATGGGTTGATATTTTTCTCTCACAACCACATTTTTGAACTGTGTTGTCAGATTATATTTTGGGGATGGTTGTACCTTCTCCAAGAAAAATCACACTGGAAAGCTAAACAAATGTTTTGGTAATAGAGTCCCTGGTATAATGAGTATGTCAATTTGACTATAGTAAATTTCTTTGAATGTATGTCAAAATTTGCCATCTAACACCAAAATGGATGAAAAAAAAAAGATAAATTCTCCATGACTCTGCAATCAATATGCAGATAAATGGAAATAGACATGGAATAAATATACTACATTTAACTTAAAATCTTTGAAATTATTTTTGTATATTAAACACTGTCATTAAAAGCACAGTGAATAGAAGGCATTGCCGTTTATAGAAAAAGCTTTGAAATGATGATTTCTTATCTTTCTGAGTTGATTGTTGTTTCTCAAGTTCAGAGAAAATACAGAAGAAAACTATATTATATGTACTGTTCCAGATCTCTTTGATTGATATTGGTGTGATTACTTTGCTCAGAATCCATGAACTTAACTGGAAAAAATGGCAGAGGAGCTCTGGATTAGGCATCCATTGGCAATCACAGTAGCTCACTGCCCTAAAGAAAATCAGTAAGATCCAGAAATTGGCAGGGTCACATGTATGAGTGTCAGAAAACAAACTGGGCTTCAATATATGTGAATTTTAAGTCTGTTTGGTAACTGCTTTCAGCTGATTTGCAAAGAGGTTTCCATAGAATCATAGAACCATCAAGGTTGGAGGAAACCTCTAAGATCACCAAGTACAACCATGAACCTGTCACTGCTGGAACCCCCAAACCCTAACCCAGATCCTCCAGTGCCACATCAGACACCTCTGAAACACCTCCAGGGATGGTGACTGCACCACCTCCCTGGGCAATATCCCAGGGCCTCAACATCCTAAGAGCAAAAACATTTTTCCTAACATCTAATTTGACTCTTCCCTGGCTCAGCTCAAGGCCATTCCCTCTCTCCTCTCCCTGCAGCCCTGGCAGGAAAGACCAATGTAACAGAGTTTATGTCGTCATAATAAACAAGTGACATAATTTGAAATAGAAATATCAAGGATTAGGACATGAGCTGTCATGATTAGCTGTATTAAAGGCTATCAAGTGACACAGATATTTTTTTCTGCCAAACCGGAGCTAGGACATGAGCTGTCATGATTAGCTGTGTTAAAGGCTATCAAGTGACACAGATTTTTTTTCTGCCAAACCGGAGTAGAATTAGAAGAAACAAAAATATGTCCTAAGATTTTTTCATATGTTCCAGCTTTGTGTTTTTCCAATATGCTTCGAAAAAAAACCCAAACAAAAACCAGAGGAGTGTTTTGTCTGCATACAGATTGAAACTATTCTTGTCTCCCCAAACCATACCTTCTAATTTCAGAAACTTTTGCCTCTGTAATTTGGATAGTCTGACAGGGAAAGATTTGTGTTTGAAGTTTTCGCTATAATTTAAACTTCATCCCTACATCCACACATTTGGAGCAAGAGCACCAAATAAACAAAATTCCTCGCTGGCTTTGCTGCACCAGTTCCCTTCATGAAGCCAATTACATTCTCCAAATAAAGCTAGACAGACAAACTCACCTGCTGTTAAGAGCAGAGGTTGGATCATATGAGAGCAGTTATGGACTAATGGGTTTTTGCTTGTCATTACTAGACTTTGCTTTCTGTCTGCTTCCCTGCCAAGTTTCTGAGGCATCTGCCTGGCAGCCACACAGATAAAACCTCATGCAGAGAAAGTTCAGTCTCCCTCACACACTTTTATCTCCTGCTGATTCACGTTCACCCAATGAGACAGTAAAGTATCTTAAGAACTGAGTTTTAAAATTATAGTGGTATCTTTCAGCACTACTACTACTACCACCACTAAGATTTTTTTAGTGAGTTTACTATTTGCAATTAATTCTGCTTTTAAAGTTCTTGGCTCAGATTTTGCTAGCAAATCTCATGCAGGAGGATTTACTTCAGCCTTCTCTGGCTAGTTTGTACTGTCTTCTTTTCTACTGCTCAACTAGTTCAGTTCCTCACTGGTTCCCCTGAGTTATCTATCTTTCCATTACCTGGCAATCACTCTATAGTCATATTTGCAGCAATACTGTTGACTGAGGACTGTGAGCACAGAAAAGTAAAAATGGCCAATCTCATACTCAGCAGCATAATTTTTGGAGGGGGGTGAGTTTTAGTCTCTAGTTTGTTAGGGTTTTTTTCCCAGAGAAGAAATCTTCTGCCTCCTGTTATTAATTTTATACAGAATATTGCCAGTTAAAGGTCTTAACCTTGTCAGAAAGATTCAACCACTTGAAAGTTTATATTTTTGGCCTTGTGATGGATGACTCTTTAGTGCACCCCGGAATAGAAATCTGCCTTAAAGTGCTGGTGGTTTGAAACTGAAGGATATTTATATTGCCTGATCTTGCAATTCATAGATATTTCAGGCTCTCCCCTATGTCTCCTTTTGGTTTTTTCCTCCTTTTTGTTTCTGTCCCTTTCTGGCCACACGTAAGCAGATTTTGTTATCACTTGTCAGCAATATGGCAAAAAGCTAAATTCACTGAAATTACATAAGGCTCACAAAAATCTTGTAAAACTTGTATCTATATTCCAGGGCTATGCTGATAATTTGAAGCATAAGACATCATTTGAGTGTTCACATTACCTAGACTTTTTATCAGTGGCCCTTTACATTATTGATGGGGACAGAAGGCAACCCCAGTGGTTACCTCTTCCTGTAAGGCAGCACTGAGACATCCACCTTATGTGGACTCATTTGTCAGTGCTCTGCATCTGGAAAACATCTTTGCTGGAAGAATGATCTGCAGCATGGAGTAGTGTGGGAGGTAGACTATATTTCTGAATGATTTCAAAGGGGAATCAAAGATTCTTATGAGGGCAAAAAAGGGCAAAAGCAATAGACTTGTGCAGTTGTGATGATGTAATGGCATGAAAAACAGAGCAAAGCAACAGCAGCTTTGTCACTCCCTGATAAAAAAAAAGAAAAAAGGTAAAAATTTGTAGTAAGGTTTCACTATATCCAAGGTGCAAAGGTATATCTTGCTTAAATTCCAAGAACCTGCTATAAATGAAATGTAACTATAGTCTGGCTGCTGCGGAGAAGCATCAAAGTTTGCATTTGATGTTTTAAGCATATTTAGGTTATGAATCATTTGTATTTTCAAAAATATTGAAATATCAAAAGGGAGACTTCATTTTTATCCTAATAAAGTTTCAAAAATATTGAAATATCAAAAGGGTGACTTCATTTTTTCCCTAATAAAAGAAATGGTTGTTATCAAATAATCTTAGAAAGAATTACTTGCTGGTCATAAAAGCATTGAAGAAATCAGCTATTATGACTATAATTAGCATTGGTAGGCAAATGTATAACAGAATCCAACTTGCCAAAGAGGATACTGTATGACTATTCACCAAAGTAGATGTCCTATAAGAGAAAGCGTGGTAAGCAAGACCATAAAATCATAGAATTTTGGGGTTGGAATGGACCTTACAGATGATCTAACCCCTGCCCTGGGCAGGGACACCTCCCACCAGAGCAGGTTGCTCAAGGCTCATCCAACCTG
>NW_008665261.1:4956-11796 GCF_000695815.1 Acanthisitta chloris | reverse complement strand
CCCTTGCCCTGCTGCCCACACTCCTGTGGCTCAGCCCAGGATTCCATTGGCCTTCTGGGCTGTTAGCACAATGTTTGCCAGCAAGCTGTGGCAGACAGATAGCAAACCTTCAGGTTTGCTCTCAGCACTTAAAGCAGAGAGAAGTAAGATTTGTTCTCTTATGAAATGTAATTTAGCAGCCCAGACTTGCTTTAAGGCTTTCACAGGTCAGTGAAGTACCATATAGGAGTATGTAAATATTGGAGCAGCATTTCCTTTGTTGAGTAAAATGCTGTTTGTACTGTAGTGGTGTGGGTTTAGTTATGGTCTTGAGAGATTAAAAGGGCAAAATGTTATAGTAGGAAAGGCAACATTTTCTCAGATTTAGGGCTCAGTACTCCAGAAAATTGGTTTTCACCAAAAGATAAGAGTAGGAAAGGTTTTTCACTTTTTGTCCTGTGTGGTGAGCACTAGCAATGTATTCTCCCTGAATAATTAATCCTCTTTTTCTCTGGCTTTTTATTTCTTTGTCACAGAAATCTATAGAAATGCAGTAAAAGGATTCTACTCAGCTGAAATCCTTAGTCATTCCTATGTGAGAGAGGAGCTGAGGGTTTCTAGTCCATGAGCTGGAACAGTTTATATAGTTTATCCACAAGCTGTTTAATATAAAATGCACAGATTATCTTGAGCAGTCAAGCCAGAACTTCCTTCCCTGAAAAGCAATTTAACTCCTAAATTAGAGTGATACTACTCCTTGTTCTATCTGAAGCTCAAATATTTTGTTGCACAGCTTCAACAGGAAATGGGGAAAGCATCCATCCTTCCCTACCAATCTAGTGGCTAAAAGCCTGTGATTAGACCTCTTTATGGGAGGAGAAAGATCTGAGTTTCAATCCATTTAGAAAAGGAAATTGAACTTATGTCTGTTATTTTTAAACTGACTGATTTAGCCACTAGAATATTCTAAAACGTTTAGGAAGCACTATAATTTCTCTGGCCAGGTTCTTGAAGAAAATTGCAGTTGCACCTGATCTGGTAAGTGTGCTAGATGTGCTCAGCATAAATGTAGCTATTAAATCCTGGCATTAGGTAGAGGGACAACTTCTTCTTGGCTTATGTTCAACTTTAGACATGATCTAGAAATTGATTTTTTTTTTAATCAAAGCTATCAGCATGACCAGAAGCACAATTCTTGAAACCTCAAGAAGTCTGTATTCACAAGGTGACCCTGGTGAGCATAAGCTTCTTCAAGATAACTGAAGGTAGATTTTGGGGAAAGTTGCTTTAAGCTTTGAATTCAAGTCCCTCATTCCCAATTGTGATGTGATTTCAATTACTAACAGTGACTCAGCATTGCAAATTGCAGTGATCTGTGTGTTCAGCTCTGGGGCCTCACACACAGGAAGGATGTAGAGCTGTTGGAGAAAGTCTAGAGGAGGCCACGAAGTGATCAGTGGGCTGGAGCACCTCTTCTATGAAGACAGGCTGAGAGAGCTGGGGTTGTTCAGCCTGGAGAAGAGAAGGCTCTGGGGAGACTTTATAGCATTTGCATTACCTAAAGAGGCTACAGGAGAGCTGGAAAATAACTTTTTACAAGGGCATGCAGTGGTAGAACAGGGGGTAATGTCTCTAAACTGAGAGTAGGTTTAGATTAGATATCAGGAAGAAATTATTTTCTGTGAGGTTTGTGAGAGCTGGGGTTGTTCAGCCTGGAGAAGAGAAGGCTCTGGGGAGACTTTATAGCATTTGCATTACCTAAAGAGGCTACAGGAGAGCTGGAAAATAACTTTTTACAAGGGCATGCAGTGGTAGAACAGGGGGTAATGTCTCTAAACTGAGAGTAGGTTTAGATTAGATATCAGGAAGAAATTATTTTCTGTGAGGTTTGTGAGCCACTGGCATAGCCAGGGATGCGAAGCTGTGCCCCATCCCTGGAAGGCCAGGTTGGACAGGGCTTTGAACAAACTGATCTAGTGAAAGGTGTTCCTGTCCATGGCAATGGGCTTGAAACTAGTTGATCTTTAGGGTCCCTTCCAACCCAACCCATTCTGTGATTCTATAAACTATCAATTCACCATATGAACATGACATGAAGGGTGTGCAGTCTGTGGCTGCAGCAGCTCAAGTCTAGTAGCAGCACAGCTGCATTCTTGCCATGCTACTTTGAAGCCAACCAGCTTTGCTGAAGGGGCATAACTTTACATGGATGATGTTCTACTGCTTCAAAACCTGTGTCCTAATTTAAATCAAGCCACATGATGGTGAGATTCACTTGCCTAGAAATGACAGGTTTCTAGTACCATTTTAGATCCTCAGACATCCCACCCATTCTCCAGGCATTCAGGAGGTGCTGCATTCTATTTGCCTGCTCTATCCTAATAGTTCAGATATTCTGCAAAGTCTGGAAATCCTACTACTTTCTGAAGGACCTACATAATACTCCTACATTTGTGTTTCAGTACAGAATCACTCTCCAGATCCCACTCACTGCTTGGTGTTTTCCAGCCCTTGCAGATGTCAGGTTCACTTCTGTTCTTGTCTCTACACCCACAGCAAAACCATGGCTGTATAACTTGGCTGGAGGTAGTCCTAGAAATATTTCTTTTTACAAGTTTCATCTTGAAAGGTGTTTAATATTCTCAACTTTCACTGAAGACAATAAGATTTGCAGGTGTGCTTTGCAGGACTGAGTCTTTTATAAGTAGTTAGGAGTTTATGTGATGGGATAGAGGACTATTAATTGTGCCTTGTGCTCTCATGGACAACATGTGAGTCATATCTCTGATCTATGTAAAGAAATATTGTCTCATTTATGAACAATTTGCCTTCAGGACAGCATGGAAATAAATCAAGGGAAGATGCCACAGTATCCTTTTGTGGCTTGTGTATAACTAGAATTGAAAATGCAATTCTTTTCACTACAAAGCTAAGTGAAAAATGAAATATATTGAATGTTTTATGTTCTTACAAATAAAAAGTGGCTTTATTTAGGACCAGAAGTGTATTTCTAGCCCTGCTTTCATTCCATTTCTAATCTGATCAGAAACAAGCAACGTTCTTCCAAAACAGCAATCTGCTCATTTGCTTGGCAAGAGAAGCTTGCTTTGAAAGTGCCATTTCCACATTGCTCTGCAGCTGTGTGCTGAGTGTTTCACTGTCAAAAAATGTGTATCCATCCACTGCTCTGTATGCAATGCTTGGACAAAATCCTGTCTTGTTCTGCTCATCACGATGGTCTTCCCTGTGACTTAGTTTTTCCATTTGTTGAGTGAGGCCAATCACACACAGGTACAACTAGTTCATAGATTCTATTTGAAGATCACTCAGGAAAGGCATCAATTGTGAGGCTGAATTTTTAGTGTGACTCCTTTGATGTAAATTTTATCATCTGGGGAAACAGCTCTCAGACTAGTTACTTTTAGCCTCTGTTGTCCTAAACCAAACCTACCTAAGAAATGGAGCAAAACATTTATCCTATTGCTAAATTCACTTATCACACACACTATATACTTAGCAACCTAAAGTGAAAAGAAATTGTGGCAATTTGTTGGATTATATTAATATCCTCATTGAATGTTCTTGCCTTGGTTCAAGATATTGCTTCTCTTTTCTATAACTTAGAATGTAAGTGCTGTATACCATGAGGAAAATTGGTCAAGCTAATCTTTTTGTGGGCAAAGCAAATTCAAATTCAAACACAGAATTCAAATCTCACTGGTGTGAATCACCTTTTTCTCAGGGTACATAAAATAAATCTGAATAGTGATTATAAATTCTGATGCTTTAGTATTTGGCTACCTTATGAAGCTACATTATTAGGTTAAATGAGCCCATCAGTTTCTGAAAATCACAGCATATGTGGATGGCATAGAGACATCCCAAGTGGAATAACATACTGGTAGTCCCATGTGAGGACTTTCTCTGGCTATCAAGGTGCAGCATAGACAAATGAACAGAACTGCTGATGTGGCATTGAGCAGGAGCCTCCAAATTCGATGAAGGTCCATTTGTTGCCTTCTCTACCCCTGGGACAATCCCACTTCTTCCAACATCAGCTGCTGGGCCACATCCAAACAATTGAAGCAGTTATGCTTTTACCAATAGTGATTTCTTCAAAACAAAACAATTTGCCACAGTACAGACATGAGAACATAGTTCCTTTCCCCCCATCCCAGCTCTGAAGTTGGAGGTAATCCTAGGGTACTCTCTGGAATGACTTCTTTTAAGGCTTTCCAACTGCAAAATGGTTTTAAGCCTCTCTGACCTGCTGTGAGCCAGGCTGTGCTCAGCACCAGAGAGTGCAGAAAGGTCCCTGTGCTTGCCTCTTTCTTCCTTCCTGAGTCTTGATTCCAAGTTTCTGCAACATTACCCACCATGAATTTCCTTTTCTCTGTGGTACTGGCTCTAGCCTGGATTATATACAGCTAAGCCCCAACTGACCATATCAGGTCAGCACATTTCTTGACAAAATCAGCATTGGAAAATTATGAATATGCATTTCACAGATTTCATACTGTTCTCACTGAATTTAGACACAATATTTACAAACCCAGTGAAAACCTGTAGTTCAACATGCCTGAAGGATATACAAGGAGATAATTTCCATCAATTCATCCTGGTTTTCCTCATTTGCAGTTATTGTTCTACAAAGTGCTTTTCCCTTTTCAGAAAATATCAAGGAGAAAACTGTTTTTTCATCCCTCCCATGTCATGATATTTTGAGCATAGAGATTGTGATGTAAAAATTCATACACCACCTCCTGGAGAACTAGCTCATTTTGAAAATTGTTCCCAGGTGTTTTGTGTC
The DNA here is from genome assembly GCF_000695815.1 of Acanthisitta chloris. NCBI lineage: Eukaryota > Metazoa > Chordata > Aves > Passeriformes > Acanthisittidae > Acanthisitta > Acanthisitta chloris. Next base: position 7,007 of record NW_008665261.1, on the reverse strand, counting down.
TCTTCCTTACTCAAAGATTATATGATTAGCATTTTAATGTCTCTACAACTTCTTGTCCAGTTCCCTGGGAGGATATGAAAATGAAGCCATGAAAGCTAAGCGGTTTGGTATTTATCACGCACACTCTGATTGTATTTCAGAGCTCTGGGACTTAAACAGGACGTCAGTCTTTCATAGCCCATTTGGATATCTTGGTCTTCACATAATGCTGCTGGATGAGTATCAAGAGAGACTGTTCGTGGGAGGAAGAGACCTCTTGTATTCCCTCAGTTTGGATCGAATCAGCGACAACTACCGAGAGGTGGAGTAAAAAGTTATTTATTTGTCACTTCATGTCATGACGTGTAGCAGAGAATATCAGAGTTTGCATGACTGGAAATGAGGTAATGCGAGTTTTTCTAGATGTTTTGTGCATGAACTTTAAGGTCATATGTATATTGAAGAAAAAAAATAGTTGAATTGCCATTTTTTCCCCCAGTAATAACCCATAATGCTGACTCTAGGTGAACAGACCTGAGGGCCATATAGTTACACTGTTTTCCAGCAAATTTACAGATGTTTACTGCATCTCATATTTGTACACTCCTGATTTCTGTATCTCTGGAATGAATGTATATATCAAGGAATGAAATCCTCCTTGTATTTTTGGAACTTATCCACAGCAGAAAATAAAATGTTAAGGGGGAAAAAATAATTAGTATGTAAGCAATAAGAAGTTTTCAATAGCAGCATAAACCATGCAGCTATTTTTTAGAAACTGGTTTTTTACATTGGTTTGAGCCACAGGTGCTATTAAGTAGTGACTGAAAGTGGCATTTGAAGCCTACTCAGGTCTGTGGGGGAAAGGTGGTTTAAGTCATAATCCTACCAGAGAGCTCAGTACCTTGTAGAAACCACAACTGACTGGCAAACTGACAACTGGAGAGACTGGAGCTTGAGCTGATGTGAGCCTTGGCTTCCTGACTTGCTTCTGCCCTTGGAAGCAAGGATTGGAAGCACACAGTAGCAAAGGAAACTCAGCCATATTGACTGTGGATAAAGGATCTCTTGTAATATTTCAGCATTTTCCTTCTCTGCTTTTTTTTTTTAAATATATTTTCTTAACCTGTTTTGATATATTTTCATTTATTTGCAAATTAACAAAAGGATGAAAAAGTGAATAAAATAAAACCCCTCTGGAGAAATATTGCTGTTGATGTCTGTATTGCACTGATCACTGATGTTTCACATTCTCTTCTTTCTGTCCTCTTGTCGCAAGTGATTCTCACTATTCTCATGCCAACACTCTGGTCAACTTTACCATAAGCAACCTTGCTTATCTCCAAGTGTATTTAGCATGTGAGCAGACAAAATATGCTTTATTCTGTTTATAAACATTTGGGAATGTGAATGCTAGATATGAGGATATGAATGGACTCAGAGACGCCGTGTGAGAATTTATTTACATTTGAAAAATAAGAATTGAACTCCTCAGAGAACAATGTTACATATTGAGTTATGTTCCTTGACAGTGAGATATGAGCTAACTCCTTTTCCATTTGATACAAATTCTTAACAGCCTGTGACAAGATATTAGAGCTCAGGGATATGAAAGAATTTACAAAGCAGTTGTTCCTATAAAATAAGCTTTCCCCCCCCCTTTCTCTTCTTCCTCATTTGGTAGTAAATCTGTGAGGAAAGGTGACAGGACAGAGCACTTCATGCTTCTGTCCAACTACCATTCTCTCATCCGGACACACTCAAAGTTCACTGCTTTCCTGCTTGTTGTTTTTAGATGGAATATCATCCATTTACTCTGAAACCATATTCTCTGTCTGGCAACCTGCACAGAGAGTATGACAAACTGATGACAGCTCTTCTTGCCTACTTTTATGAAGTGCAAAAGATGAGAAACTGGAATAAATGCAGCTTGGCCTGGCACGTTTAGAAACATGACCTCACTAGCTCCCTTGCTTACAAATGTCATGCCCCTTTTCTCTTTTCCTGGTGTTCACTCCATGCAGATCTTGTTCCAGGACAGCTAGGGAAAATGGGATCATCCTACAGCTCCA
>NW_008665261.1:0-4936 GCF_000695815.1 Acanthisitta chloris | reverse complement strand
CTATAGGAAAGCTTAGTTACTGAGAGACATTGAGGGAAGCTCCTGGAATTGAGACTGGTTCATTAATTATTACCAAAGATCTTAATTAATCTGTCTTTAACTGTGTGTTCATTGGCCTTTGACCCTTTGTTACAGACTGAAGACTTTAGTTTAATTAATCTACAGCAGCAGTTATAATCCAGTGAAAATATAGAAGTGCAGGCAAGTCCCTTGATTTTATCCTCTGTTTGGTAACCAAGATGAGTCACTAGCTGCAAAAGAGATGTTTCATAAAGTTAGTAGTTTTGGGAAGATTTGTATATATCACCTTCATCTTGTGTTCTGGAAAAGAGTTTCTGTGTTTAAATTAATTGCCATCCAAAATTCAGAATATGAATGTGTTTTCTAAAAAACCAACCTGAAACCCATTCCCAACTGGAAGTTTATGCCTTCTGCTGTGAAATGACCCAGTGATTCAGTTCCAGCAATTATATCAGAAGTTCCCCTAAAGAAAAACAACAAAATGCTGAGTGAACATAAAATGCTTCTGCACTGAGACCTGTTGACTGCCAAAGTAATCCAAAATTACTCCAAAATTCCAAAAGCCTCCACTTGTGAAGCATATTAGGTATGCATCCTATAAATCTGCATTTAATAGGCAACATGTTTTCTTAACTTTCAGACAGAAAGTAGCACTCTGAAGGGTAGATTATAGCTATTTCATGTAAGCTACTTGCTGTTTATGTGCATATCTACCAAAGTATTTTAAGCATGCTTTATCCTGAGCATTTTCATAGCCACTAAAGAAAAAATACCTAGAAAACGGGAAAAATCTTTCAGGGAAGAATATTACTACTGCCATTCTTGCCTTGATGGGGAAATGCAGATATTCAGGTTGAGCTCCCAACTGTGGCACAGACCTTTCATGTTATCTTGGACAAGGACAGTCTCACTTTTCCACACATCAAATTATGGGTTTTTTCCCTACTCTGATTACTCTTTGTATCTCTCCTATCATATAACATGTGCAGAATGTATTATTGCTTAGAGTATTTAACATACATTACCCCAATTTTTGGAGCAATTGCTTACAAATCTTGGTTTCTGTATGGAGAATGCCCTAACAATAACAGCAGCAAGAATGAGGGAGAACATGAAATGTGGATATCAGTATTTACAGAGATTTAAAGCTCTGTAAGCACTTGAAACCTTGTGGAAAGCCAAAGCTTTGAAGGCACACTCCATGTAACATTTGCTTTCCCTAAGAGTTTGTTCCCTTTGACACCACCTTTAGAGTCAAACTTTACACATATTTGGGATTTGATCCAAAAGTCTTTAAGCTGTGCAATGATATAACAGACTGATAGAGAACTTTCTTTGGTGTCTGGTGCCAAATTTGGTTTTAAAAGCATTTCAGTTCATTGCAGTTGGTGCCAGAGAGGAGCTTTGTTGACAGTGAACTTGAACCAGTGCCAGTAGCTCATCACCACTGGTCTAACAGCTCATAGAGAAGAAGGACCTTTGTTCCTACTTTTCATCTCTTGTTGGAGTGAAAATAAACTGTTCTTCCTATTGGCCCACAAATTCCTTACAGATAGTCTTTCTTCCTAGCTTCTGCTTCAAGGGGCATATGAAGATCTGCCTCTGAAAAGAAACCTTCCTACTTCTGTAAATGAACTTGTGGGGGAAGATCTCAATGTGCTCTTTCTCATCTAGTACAAGATAGCTCTAGATTAGGATTTGTGTCTTCACTGAAATAAACTGTAGATCCACACCAGAGCTGGCTGAACACAAGGCTGCAAGAGCAGGGTTAGCTTGTATCTTCCTTGAATACTGTGTAGGAATGTGCAGAAATTCAAACTGAAATAAGCACACAGTTTAGCAATGAGTTTGATTATCCCTTGGAATTGCCTCCCAAGAGGGAAAGTGGCTGTGTATTTGTTAAGAAATATCTATACATTCGAGTCATCAGCAGATATTCCTACAGAATTTGTGCATTAGCAAAACACAAGTTGTCTGTTAATTAAGCACTCCTTATTGACTTAAGCCAGGGACAGGATGGCTGAATTGCTTAATTGCTCTGTCACATACTGGAGTTCAGACTAGATCATGCAGTAGGTCTGTTTTGGCCTGAGGTGCTATAAAGCTCATATAATTTCTTGAAATTAGTTTTCCTTAGAGATGCCATCCTTTTTTTTAAGGCTGGTAGCTAAATAGAGAAGCTGTTTGGATACTCTAATTAGCATTCCAGCTCCAATTAAAGTTTTCCCTGTATCCCTGCTGCCTTACAATGTCACTTTTTTCCCCCATGAGGAGTATATTTAAAAGTACATTTTCCTGTCTTTTAAATACTGAGCTAAATTTGCATCCTCCAGGCCTCGAGGATAATAATACAGTGCAAGATGAGAAAACATCACTAAACAAGCAATAAAAATGGTACTTCACAGCAACCTGACGGAGTGAAAATAATCAGAAAAACTATGTCCAGGTCAATAATTATGCCAAGCCTGCAGCTCAGTGAAATGTATGGTGTGATGCTATTCCAGTCTATATTCCTAGGGAGATTTCCCACCATAGTTACTGACAGCTTGCCAAAAGACTCTAATCCTGGCAGAGAATCGATTCTAAGATAAAGTTGGTAGTTTTCAAAGGATCATAGAACCATCAGGGTTGGGGGAGACCTCTAAGGCCACTGAGTCCAAGCATTAACCTGTCACTGCTGGAACCCCCAAACCCTAACCCAGATCCTCCAGTGCCACATCAGACACCTCTGAAACACCTCCAGGGATGGTGACTGCACCACCTCCCTGGGCAATCCATTCCACCCTAACAGGGAAAATATTTCCCCTAATATCTAATCTGACTCTCCCCTGTCTCAGCTTACGACTATTCCCTCTAGTCCTCCCTATGTGGCATGTTAAAGGCTACTTTTGCAGCTGATTAATGTCTGGATTTTCACACATCTGTGTTATGTTAGTTAAGCAAACCAGCAATAATCTATATAATTAAGTGCAGCAAGTGCACCTTGGTAAAGTGTTACTTGAGCCATTTGCTATAGATTTCTTTGCAAATGATAATAACAGACCAAGTAGCTCACTTCAGTGAAAGCTGTGACTTCATAATTTTAGGCTCACAAGATCCTAGAGATCTCCTAACTTCTAGCTTTTTGGGTTAAGGATAAGCTGTTGCCTATTCAATTCCCTACCAGTGAGTAAAGCAAATGACTGTGGACCTTGAGTTTCACACTGAATGAATCAGGAATTGTCTGTCCAGGGTGACTGGATGACTGCCCATAGTATCATAGTATGTTAAGGGGTTGGGATGGAGCTTAGAGATGATCCAGCCCCAACCCCAGCCCTGGGCAGGGACACCTCCCACCAGAGCAGGTTGCTCAAGGCTCATCCAACCTGGCTGTGAACACTGCCAGGGTTGGGGCAGCCACAGCCTCCCTGGGCAACCTGGGACAGTGTCTCACCACCCTCACAGGGAAAAGTTCTTGCTACTATCTAATCTAAAATTCCCTCTTTCAATTTATAGTCATTACTCCTTGTCCTGTCACTGCAGTTCCTAACACAGAATCTCTCTCCAACTTCCCTGGAGCCCCTTCAGCTCCTGGAAGGTGCTCTGAGGTCTCCACACAACCTTCTCTTCTCCAGGCTCAACAGTCCCAACTTTCTCAGCCTGTCAGCAGAGTTCAGGTACCTGCCCAGACTACAAAGCAGCAATGCAGGAACCAGATGAGAGTTATTTTGGATCATACACAGATGACTACAAGACTACCTGACTGAAAAGAAACATTCTGATTACCTTTGGGCTCCTTGCAGGATTTACATGGTGTAAGACATAAACACTGACAGGCTGCTGAAGCTGACAAGAATAAGAGCTGTCTCCTTGCTTTCAAGCTCTAAGCATTTAGGATTTTTAATTTATCCTCACTTGCCCTGCAATTTTGCTTCTTATAATTTATCCCCAGATTTTCCCAGGTTAGAATTATTTCAGGAAAATGAAGATAATTCAATCACAAAAAGAAAAAGGGATACAAAAGCCCAACAGAAGGTTTTCCAGTCAGAAAGCTAATTCATGATTAGATTATTGACAAAAATATCTTAATGATGACATCAACATTTTGCTGTTTACTTGGTTTCAGCCAAGCCTGATACCACCGACGTGAACATGTTTTTGTTTTTGCTCTTAAATGTTCTAAGAAATTAAGTAATCATTCCAGTCTGCTCACTCATAGTTTAACATGTCTTTTCATCCAAACAATCATGCATCTGGAAACAGAAATGTTTTACAGTAGGCAGCTGAAAAAAAACTCACTTCTGTAATTTGGCTTCCCTCATAGTAATTGACTGTGAAGAGCTGATCCTACTGCCATGAGGTTAATTGCTGACCCTCGTTAACTTCACTGTAAACCATTTTCTTTCCTGTGTGTCACATAAAGCAGGAAATCAGTAGTTTAACATTAATATTCTATGTCAAAAATCAGTGACAATTTAGCAGAGATGTTTTTACTGAATTGCTAGAAAATATTCCATACATTAACTTCCTTTAAATTCTGGTGATTAGCATTAAGTTTGCTGAGCTACCCTAATCAAAACAGTTGTGTTTCAAAAAGGGAAATGCTGAAGACCTTTTTTTCTGGGGAAGACAAGGCTTAGGAGGAACTCAAGGTACTCTAGGAGTTAAGTATTTAAATAGTATCTCAAAGAAGACAGAGGTTTTCCCTTCACAGGGAGCCATGTGGAGAGGACAAGAAGCAATAGGTACAAAATGCACCAGCAGATAACAAAGAAGCTTTTTACACTGATGTGAAATGTGTGTCCCCTGATTCCTGTCAATGTTGGAGTCTACCTCGGGATATCTACCTCAATATATCTACTTCAGCATTGTTCTGTTAATATAAGCCTTATTTTGTGATATGTTTATTTGGCATTGGAAGCTGCTCTGACACAGA
>NW_008665260.1:71190-75690 GCF_000695815.1 Acanthisitta chloris | reverse complement strand
ATGATCTTGGAGGTCTTTTCCAGCTGGGTTGATTCTATGATTCCATGGTTCTTTGATTTATAACCTATCACACTCATAGAGCTGTTTTACCTTAATGACAAATCATGGCATTAGACAATGACCCAACAGAGCTGTTACTACTGCAGCATATAGACTTATTATGTACAGGATTTGTGCATCATTTGCCCCTTCCTGTTGTTCAACAGGAGTTCGTTTATCAGTATCTTACTTGCAATTGATTTTAGAACTCGTAGCAGAACCAGAGAATTTGGATTATGATCATGAGCTGGTTTAATTCACACATTCAACACATTTTTTTCCACACGTGTACCTTGCTCATTTATTTGTTGATCTGAGGGAATTTTTTGAGGAGAGAATTTTCAACATGAAACCAGAGATTGCCTCTTTTGCTCCCTTGTAACATATTTAACAGGTTTTGGCTGTGATTAAAATACTTCATTGGGAATGGGTTGTTATGAACACGAAGAGACATATTTAATGCATATTAAAAGTGCACAGTTAACCAAACAGAAGTGGCATATCCCAGTGTGTTTACTCATTGACCTGGGTGAGAAATGCCTATTTAAGGTGTGCATGTCACTAAAACTGGTGCAATTCCAGTGGTTTTCTCTCTGCACACAGCAATGGCACAGCTCTTCCCATCAGTCCCTCACAGCATATTGACAGCTCCTCTGAGATGGCAAATTCAAGGACTCAGCGGTGGTGCTGAGTGCAGGACTGTGTGAAGGAGACTGAGCCTGAGCTGATGCCAGTGAGGAACAGCAGTAACTACAGAGAAATCAGTGCAATCTCACCAGGGTTTTGGCAGCAGATTGTGACTGCCAACAAAATTCTCTCTCAATAGCATTTAAAGTAATTATATCCTGCACTGGACTGGGCTGCAATCTGGGCGAGTTGACCACATCTACAGTTAGAGCACTGAGGTTTCTGTAACTTGCCATCCAAGTAATGTAACAGGATATTATCCACTCAAAACTAAAGAAAATTAAACAATTAATTTTCACACTAAATGAGGATCCAAGAGATTAGGAATGCCAGAATATTTCCAACCATAATGTTCAAGGAGAAAGAAAGCTCTTAGTTTTTGGCAAGAAGGATGTGAAGTCTTGGATGGAGCTAATTAAAGTTTATCAATTGCTTTTAATGCTTTTGCATAGCTATTTTCTAATGATGAGGGTTACATTGCGCTGCCTTTGTCATTGAAATGAAAAGATAAGATCTTTTGCATTTGTACAAATTTTAACCTTGACAGTGAAGATAAAATAACCTTATTTTTTTAGAGAGTAATTGTGTTATCTTCACTATTGAATCTGTTAGTCCTTTTCCTTTTAAGACTCTGTGCTGGTTTATTTCTAAATATCTTTGGGAGTTTAAGCTGTTGCAAAAAGTGTAGGTGACACACTGAAATGGAAAATCCTCCCTGCTCCATGGAGAAAGCTTAAAAAAAAAAAAAAAAGGAATATGAAAGAAGCTCCAAGAAGCTCTGGAGCTGTTGAGAGCAGCAGAGCCTTGACAAATAGAGCAAACAGGATTTCTTACCTTGGCAGGGGATTGAAAGATTATCACATAGGCACTGAGGGAGCACCTTCACACCCTAAAGTGACCAAAAATAAGTGGTTTATACACCTCTGCATTTGAACAGAAAGAAAAAAAAGCCCCTTTAAAGCCATCTCATTGCCATAGGCTTTGCCACTTGAATCTGGTGGATTTTTCCAACTGCCCATTGATTTTTCTCAGGGTTTGTGATTAGCCACAGAGCTCTGAGAGGAATTCAAGCAATGTAATTTGCAAAAACTTTGGTATGGTCTTTAAAATAGTAATAGAAATGAAGGAGAGTTTTCTACCCATGTTTTGCAATATCATAAAGAACGTAAATGTTCAGCCATGCCCAAAGAGCTGTGGTGTGAATCTGCATTTATAAGGAAGTTATTGTCTACTTCCTCCAAGGTTTTACTTGAAACATAGAATCAGAGAATTTTAGGGGTTGGGATGGAGCTTAGAGATCACCCAGCCCCAACCCCCTGCCCTGGGCAGGGACACCTCTCACCAGAGCAGGTTGCTCAAGGCTTTAGCCAACCTGGCTGTGAACACTGCCAGGGTTGGTACAGCCACAGCCTCCCTGGGCAACCTGTGCCAGTGTCTCACCACCCTCACAGGGAAAACTTCTGCCTAATACCTAGCCTAAATTTCCCCTCCTTCAACTCAATACTATTGTGTTCTCCAGCAATAGACAAAATTCTGACTGTGACTTATTATTGCCTTGTACTTCCCCAGCTGAACAAGGCAATGGGGAGCTCAGAAAGGCAAGGAAAAGCTGAAAGGGAAGAGATGTGAAGCTTTGCAGCATTCCCCCATGTTCTCCTCCTTAGAGCACACAACAGCCTCACAGGGACCCTTGCCCAGCTGTTTCCATCCAAAAATCAATACCTAATAGAGAGGCCACAGTGGCAGATCTTAGTGAAAAGGAAAGTATTAAGTGAACTCATCCAGATCCTAGTAGGGGTAAGTGACTCACTAGTGGGACTAAAAGACTTTTTGCAAATTAGGAGAGAAAAAACCCCAGAATAGAAATTTATCTTTTGCCACTGCAAGATTATTTAAATGGAATGTAAGAATGTTAATTAATAATCAAATAAGCATTAATTAATATTTGAAAACCTGTACTTGACATGCAATTAACACGAATTGCACAAGCAATTATATGGGGAGTCAAATTATTTAGCAATTTTGAAGCTATTTATCCTCATGGTAGACTTCTCTCTGAATAATTAAGCCAAATTATGGTAGACTCTTTCATTGATATTAACTTAATATTTGCTTGCTAATACAGTAACAATTACAGTCAAGGTATCTCCAGCCCTAAGTGAATCGAGGCTGATGCTAAGTTGGGATTCTCCATCCCTCTAGATTTCAGGAGCCTGAGCACAGCCTGTGTTCAGCTCTGCTGGAATCAGATCAGCACTGAGTTCTGGGATGAGACTTCATTTACCCTGTGAGTTATTGGCTCTTTGCTTTTATTATGACACATATATTTTTACAGCTTTTTTTCTATCTGTTCTGCTATTCTTTCCTGCTCAGGCTTTGATTTTTGCTCACTCCTTCAATCCTGGTTTGCACCTCACCTACTGTGTGTGCTGAGAGCTGAAGTCAGTAGGATGCTCATGTATCTGGGGCCTCACCTCCAGCTCAAGTGCCATAAATCAAAGCCACAGCATGTGAAATCAAGCCTGAGCAGACACCTTTGCCAGCCCCAACCTGCAGCACCTGTAAACACACAGCCTTTCACTCTGCCTGTATCCAGCCTGTATGTTCATGTATGTGTGTGATGGGACATCAGCCTATATCAGAGCCAGAACCTCCTGTGTCTGGAGACACTTCAACCAGCTCAGTACAGTGCACAGATCATGGTTTAGAGAGCAGGACCTGACTCTGGCTCAGCATTGTACATTGAGCAGACACAGTAATATTGCAGATTCCAAGCTCATAACCCTTGGACAGCTTTATGTCCTCAGAGCAATGTGTTGGGCAAGAGCTGCATTGTGTCCAAGCACCTGCCAGAGACACATTCTGCTATCCCTGGGAGTTAGGGAACCTCGTGGCTTCAGCTCAGGATGGCTTTTATGTGTGGTTGCTCCATCCATGTTCAGGAATGCAGTTGAGCAGGTGCCTAAGTACTTTCTAGATAAGCAGATTTGCTTTAGGGGCCTTTAGGAATATTTGATCTTTAATATTAATATTTTATGTTAGTATTAAAGTAGCAAAGGGAAAAACAGCTAAAGCAGAGCTGGTTCATTATAGACTTTTTTTTTGCACTCTGAAACTCTTTTGTTACTCAGTGTTTCTCACTGAACTTCAAACATGTAAAGCTCCAGGCAAGCATAATTAAAGGAATTATATCACAAAAGGTTCAAGTTCCCACTGAAACTTTGAGTCAATTTAGCTGTGTGCTTTCTTCAAAACGTTTCCAACACGAATCACTGAAGGAACATCAATCCCTGACTCCTCTTAAGAATTGGTGAGAAATCCTTCTGATAGACATGGGGAAAATACACTTAGGATCTTATTTCAGAGTGAGAGGGTTTCCAGCTGCTTTTCTGATCTGCAGAAATACTGTGTCTATTTGTTTGCAGTGAAAGTTACTTCTACCACAGTTGCCTGAAGAAATTTATTTCAGAGGTGCTATTAGCACAACTTCCTCTGAGTCTTAAATCACCCATAACATTTATCAGCTTCCTCATTAGAAATGTGGAATGGTTTTGCTCTAGAGGAAAACTCTGTCATATTTGTATTATGATAAAGATGTAAACCTGTTTCTCTGAGGGTTGCTCTAAAAAATTCCCAATCTCAGGCACTGACCTTGAAGACAAATTCATCAAAACTTTTCATTATAGATTGGCCTTCAGGTCACATCCTTCCTTGCCTCCATCCTGAACATAGTGCATTAGTCATTACACATGGTGGGAATCACACTAGTGGTGG
>NW_008665260.1:66656-71156 GCF_000695815.1 Acanthisitta chloris | reverse complement strand
CTCCTCCCCTTGAACTACACAGTGAGATGAATGAGAGTGTGAAAGAGCTCTCAGGAGGAGCTGCACAGCTCACTTAGCATCAGCTGCACCAATTTTCAATAACACTAACTCCCATAAAACATTTCTGATCTGCAGCATTTCATATTCTTATCCAGGATGAGTTTTACTGCTGTAGCTTTTTAGGTGGGAAAGCTCACATAGGGGAGAGTTGCAGAGAAGCCAGGGAACAGCACCAGGGACAAATTCCAGCCTGTGCTTTCCCAGCCCAGTGGTTTGGCTTGAGGAGGGCAATCTGCTATGGAAGTGATGGGCCTGTATCACACCCACATACAAAGCACACCAAGGAAAGCTGGTGAGGGGCTTAGCTTTATTAGAAATCTATAATGGAACCAATCTCTGACCATTTGTTCTTTAGTTCACAAAAGATTTGAGGGAGCTCAGATCCAGTTGAGGCATCCAAAGGCTTCATTTCCAGGGTGCCTACAATCATCTTTTGGCCATTTCATGAGTCACTGAATGCAATTTGTCTGTCTTTTTGTTTTGCAGTCCAAACATTTCTGCTTATTTATGATGCAGCCCAGCTGCTGTATTTGCAGCATCACCAGACAAAAATGGCTCAATAAGTACTTGGACTCCAAAGCTAAGGGATATAAGTCTCAGCTATAATTCCACACTCTGGCAGGGAAAAAAACCCATGAACTCCTCTCAACCAAAGCCTCTTGGCATACACGTATGTACTCTTTGCATACCTCAGTGTTAGCAGTGTCAAAATTGATTTCTCACTGCTCTGAAGGATGAGCAGAACTCTGCTGCTTCTCACATCAGCTCAACCTGTGCTCCCCAGCAGTGAGGAGCCTTCCATGGGCAATCAAGGGCACCTTCACAGCAAAGTCAGGCAGGGCTGTAATTCTGCAGCAAAGTGCAGTCTGGTGCCATCTGTAACCCCATCCCCAGCTCTGCTCTTGCACTATTTAAAAGCAAAACACTGTTAAATATTGAAAACATCCTTGCATGTCTTGTTGCCTGCGTTTGGTTCAGATACAAGCTGAAGCTAAGTAAAACCTTGGATGAACAGCACTGAGATGCAGCTATATTTAGGTCTCAGCATGTTAATGTTTCTATTTGTTGCACAGCCCTAAGGAATTCTTCAGATAGCTTTTATGGCATTTTTGTTGCCAAGGAAACAGCTCATCATGTGTGTGTGTGTATGTACCAAGAGCCACACAACCTCCATCTCCACTGGCAGATGTAGGAATTTGTGTTATGTTAAATAACACAGAGACACAACAAAGAAATCTCCTTCCAGGTATGCAGGTAAACACAAAGGGAGGAACAGTGCTTATAGCATCTCTCCTGGGCCTCACATCTGTCCCTCCAGGCTTATTCCACCTTCCCATGGGTGCTTTGTGTTGACTGTGCTTGTTGTTTACAGGAATGGGACTGAGTTTACATCATAGATGAGCTGAGTAAGAACTTCAGACCTATAGTGCTCACTGTCCTGTGGCAGCACAAACAGTGCCCCTTGTTCTAGTATCATTGATAATTGATAGTCTTGACAGTCTTATTCACAGGGAGAGGGTTAAAAAACCCCACAAACTGCTCAGGAGTGAGATGAGTTATTTTTTTCCCCTCCCCACAGGGTTTGTTATATTAGAAAGTCACAATTTTGCAAAGTGACAGTCATGGGAAGTGACAACTATTTGGAAGATTGAAGCATCTGTCTTACTTGGGCTGTGCCCCCTCGCACCAGGAGAGAGCTGACATGACATGATCAGAGTAGAAGTTTGGACTAAATCTTTCACAGTCTGTTAGTGCAGGCAGAGAAGGCTGTTGGAGGGGTTTTGTTAGCAGGATACCACATGGTCAGCTTGGGGAGCAGGGAGGGGGCAGCAAAGGAGGGAGGAGAAGATGAAAAAGATAATATTTGCATTTTTAAAAGCTTTTCCTCACGGTTTCTCAGCAAATGTGGGTCAGCTGCAGGATCCCTTGCCCTCAAGGCTAATAGGAAAAGGTTTTTCTGGTGCTGAATTCCCTGTCCTGGTTTAGAATCTGTGCAGTTTTTGCTACAAAGACATCCAGCTGCTTTTAAACTGTGGGTGAGAGGCTTACAGCAAGCTGCACGCAGGCAAACTGGTGGCTGCCTACAACAGTTCTGTTAGCTCATTATTTCTTTTTGTAGTTCGCTTTTCATCCTTTCTGCACCAGAGCTCAGTGTTTTGGGCAATCACAACTCATGCACACCCAAACTCCCATGGAAATCTGTGAATTGTGGAGATTTTTGCTGACCTTTAAAGTGTTGCTTTCTAGATTTGTTTCTTGTTCAGATGTGCTGCTCATTGCAAGTCTTAGGAGTTCTCATTGATTTTGGTGAGAGCTTCCTGGTAGGGATATGGTGTCACCACACTGATCTCCCTGAAGGAGGAAGAGCTGTTGAACAGCACCTGAAATTTTGGCCTCCTGAGAACTTTTTAGAGGGCTTAAGACCTGTTTCCCAAACAAAAGCCAATGCTGATGTACACAAGGAGTGTCCACGATGGCACATCTTCTTTATGATTGAAATAATTTGTGATTAATGGTTAGATTTTATGATCTTAGAGGTCTTTTCCTACCTAAATGGTGCTGTGATTTTGTGCTTCCAATGCTTGGCTTGAGGTCTCAGCTTGAAATGTTTATTTTCACATCCAGTAGTCAGTTCTGCCTCCCTGTGCACATTGAAAGGATGTAAATATGGGTGAATTCTGGAAGATCTAACAATGGGGTTGTTGCCTTTTCACAGAGAAGTAAATTCTGCCCTTCACCTTCACTTGCCAAATTTGCTATCCACTTTTAGATATTGACTGCTTCCTCTGAAATTAAATTCTCATGGCTGTGGCAAAGCTGCTGGTAAAGGGAAGATGGAAATGGGTTCAGAATGCCACAGTGCTGTTTGCCTTGGAATTTACCTTCCTCCTCTGCAGCATGTCTGGCTCCAGATTGTCAGTTTAGATCAGTGCTTGACTTTGCAGTGGGATCAAATACGACCAGACATGGCTTTAAATCACCTTTGAGTTCCCTGAAACCTGGGGCACTTCAAGACACAGTTTCGTTCATGGCAAAACTTCCAGAGGGCTTAGGTACATCTCAGGCTACTCTACATCATATCATCTCATGGTGAGACATGTCCGAGGTCACAAACACTACATTGCCTGAGTGCTTGACTTTGCAGTGGGATCAAATACGACCAGACATGGCTTTAAATCACCTTTGAGTTCCCTGAAACCTGGGGCACTTCAAGACACAGTTTCGTTCATGGCAAAACTTCCAGAGGGCTTAGGTACATCTCAGGCTACTCTACATCATATCATCTCATGGTGAGACATGTCCGAGGTCACAAACACTACATTGCCTGGCTTTCCAGTGGGAAAGAGGATCAATCACAGTCCCCCAAGGATCTTCTGGACACCAGATCTGTCTGATCTGGTAGTTCTTTGCATCAGAAAACAATAACAGTTGCATAATGCTGAGAAATCTAGTGATGCACAACCAGTTTGGTTACTTTGGTGTCTCTGTACGGAAAGTTGTCCTGCAGAAAGGTATTTAGGTGACCATCTGTTTTGTACCTGAAGCCAAAATGACAAGATATTTTTCCTACAGCAACTTGTGGCAGAGCAAACTTGAAATCTCTGCTTTTTCCCTGGTGTAGCTATTACAAGCCTCACCCTGTTGTTCCCCAACCCCTTAAAATAACTTCTATGGCTGTAGGAATGCAAAACACATTAAACACATTACCTGCCTGATTTTCCCTCTCTTCTCCATGCCAGTGCCTCCGTTTGTCAGGTTTGGGTTTAAAGGCAGATCCATTTTTACAGTATAGGCATAAAGATCAATATGAAATTATTTAGGTAACTGGAAATTTGCAAAAGAATTGATTTAAATTTTCAACATCTGCAATGAAAGTGATTCAGTTGTTGATGAAACCTTTGTGCTTCATCCTTTCAAGGGAGAATAGCTGCACAGGTGTCTGTTCCTGAAGGTAATGATGCTTTCTAAGAGGAGAAACATTCACTCATTTATATATTGTTTCTTCCTTCAATTACCTTAAACTGAAAAAGAAAGAGTATTACTTAAAATTGTTAAAGGCAGAAAATGTTAACATTTCTTCATTTTAATGTCTGTTCCTATGATTTTACAAAAACAACCTCCACAGCTGAAGGAAAACTGAAATAAAGGATAACCTTGAAGTGCCAGAAAGTTTCATAATGTTACTTAAGAAACACCCAACAACCAATTCACAGTGCAGGAGGGCAAAAAGGAAGGTGCTATATGAGGAAATTGAGGGAACATCCAACAGATCACAAGGACTAATGTATATAATGTCACCCACTGACTCTTCATACTTCACAACTAAAGTCCTTGAAGAATCATGCCAGGCTTCTATCACAGCCAGTCTTGCTGCCAGGAGGAGCACAGACTGCTTGGAACCTCTGCTAATGCTGCCCAGTTATGAAAAGGTTACCCAGA
>NW_008665260.1:50275-66634 GCF_000695815.1 Acanthisitta chloris | reverse complement strand
AGGGAAAGGTTTAATGCTCCAGGAGCAGCTGTGTCTGGGATTTATCAATGTACTGCTCAGATTGCAGTCGGATGCTGCTCTCAAACTGCTTTCCAACCCCTTTCTTCCAGCCACGACCACGTTGAAAGGTGAAACTTCACAGTAGTAATGCAAAGAACATTGTAGGTTGTCTTTAGTAATAGCATAATAGGGGAATATCACAGGAGTAAGAGCAATAATTATACATTTCCTTTTTTGTCTTGCAAAGGTCATTGCTAAAGTCACAGGAAGAAAGTTTCTTGCTATCACAAGGAGAGAGGGAAGAATCCTTCCTGAGTCTTGGGAAAGCTCTCATTCTGTCTCTCTCCATATATGACTTTATGTGTCTTTATGTATCTATAGCAAATTGCACATACAATTACACATACACATCTCTCCATGTGTGACTGTATGTGCCTTTATGTCTCTATAATAAACTGTACATACAATTTGGCTGGAAATGCAAACTCAGCTCATTTCCAGTAATATCTGACTGTGATTTGGGACAGTGAAATACTGGAGAACTAAAATCAGCAATCCTGGCTAGTATGTGAAGGGATTTGCCTTTTCCTGTTCGTTTTCACACAGGAAAATACAAAGATGATGTCATTTAGTGTAAATTGTAGATTCTAGACTAAAAGTGACTTTACTTCAGTATGAAATGGATTACAGAAGCAATGGCAGAGTGGACACTGTGACACACACATAGAGCAGTATGTGACATCTGCATGTCTCTATGTGGGACACAGCTAGAATCATAGGATCATAGAATTTAGGGGTTAGTATGGACCTTACAGATCATCTAGACCCAATCCCCTGCCATGGGCAGGGACACCTCACTAGATCAGGTTGCTCAAGGCTCATCCAGCCTGGCCTTGAACACCACCAGGGTCAGGGCAGCCACCACATCCCTGAGCAACCTGTGCCAGTGTCTCACCACCCTTAGAGTAAAAAACATTTTTCTCACACCCAGCCTAGACTTTCCCTCCTTCAGTTTGAATCCATTTCCCCTTGTCCTGTCACTGCAGTTCCCAACACAGAGTCCCTCTCCAGCTCCTTGTAGCCCCTTCAGATATTGAAAAGTTGCTCTGAGGTCTCCACACAACCTTCTCTTCTCCAGGCTGAACAGCCCCAACTCCCTCAGCCTGTCCTCATAGGGAGATGCTCCAGTCCTCTAATCAACTGCGTGGCCTCCTCTGGCCTCACTCCAACAGTTCCGTGTCCTTCTTGTGTTGAGGGCTCCAGAACTGTGTGCACTATTCCAGGTGAGGTCTCACAAGAGCAGAGTAGAGGGGAAGAATCCCCTCTTTTGACCTGCTAGAAACAAGATCACCATGAGGTAGAGCAAAACTAATGTTGGTTTACCTGAAAAACTGTCGTGGTTTAACCTCAGCCAGCAGCCAAGAACCACGCAGCTGCTTACACTCCCTCCTCCCCGGTCTTCCCCCCCCAGCCCGGAGGAATGGGGAGGAGAACAACTGGAGTAAAATATGTGGGTTGAGATAAGGACAGTTTAATAACAATACAGAGCAGAATGAGCCACAATGCCAATAGATAATGAAAAGAAACCAAAATCAGTGATGTACAATACCATCGCTCACCACCCGCGGACCAATGCAACCCCGAACCTCCCCCAGGATCGGCCCCTTCCGGCCTGGAACACCGGGCATGACGTGCCATGCTGGGGAATATCCCTTTGGCTAGTTCAGCTCACCTGTCCCGGCTATGCTCCCTCCCAATTTCCTGTGTATCTTCTCACTGGTAGAGCATGAGACACAGGCAAGAAAATGTCCTTGGTTATGATAAACACAACCCAGCAAAACCAAAACAACAATGTATTATCACTTCTGAATTCAAAACACTGCACTACGCTAGCTACTGAGAAAATTAACCCCATCCTGGCTAAAACCAGGACAAAAACTTAGACCACAAACTCCAGTAGCTCCAGATCTGCTTGTGAGTGGTCTGTGGTGGAAGGACAAGGAGATTGATCCAGTTCTGACATTTCAGGTGTTCCCACTGCTGCTTTGCATGTGCATTGCACTTGCCTCGCTCTCACATTCATCTTCTAAGGAGCTTTGAGTTCCTATCATTGATCTCTAACTTGTCCCAGAAAGGATGACATCCCTGGAACATCTTGCAATGTGTTACAGACAGAGACAGTTTGCTCTAGAAAACATCCCTACATCATGCTGAGTAAAAATTATCATTGATTCATTAAACAACAACAAAAACTGACTATTTCA
The DNA here is from genome assembly GCF_000695815.1 of Acanthisitta chloris. NCBI lineage: Eukaryota > Metazoa > Chordata > Aves > Passeriformes > Acanthisittidae > Acanthisitta > Acanthisitta chloris. The sequence continues at coordinate 64,370 of NW_008665260.1, read as the reverse complement.
GTAGCTGTAAGGTGATAGAAACACATACAGAAATACCTAACTTGACACTATACTTCGCTCTTTGTGTGCTATGAATTTGACACGTAGCAATTTCACATTTAGCAGAGTTTTCAAAGTTCAAACTCTGTTAAATAAACTTCTAAGGGAAATGTGATGCTGTGATAGGAGTTTTCAAAATTTTCTGACACAAGAGGTATCAAAAAGACACTTCAACATCTCATTTCTATTGTGAGTTGCTGTTAAAACCTGTGATTTCAACAACAACAAAAAAAAGAAAACGAAGAAAAAGTGAAGAAAGGTTTTGGAGATTATTTCAATACACATTTTGAGAAGTCATTAATTTTTTCAAGCTTTGGAAGTAATATTACAATTAGATTTTTTCAATGTCAATAATACATCTGAATTCTGTGATTCCTCAGGTTGAAATTATTGCACAGAAGCCACAAATGTCTTAATAATAGCAACAATATATTATAGAGCAAAGAGAATGACAGTGCAGGGGTGAGGGATCATAGAATCATAGAATCATAGAATTTAGGAGTTGGAATGGACCTTACAGATCATCTAGACCCAATTCCCTGCCCTGGGCAGGGACACCTCCCACCAGAGCAGGTTGCTCAAGGCTCATCCAACCTGGCTGTGAACACTGCCAGGGTTGGGGCAGCCGCAGCCTCCCTGGGCAACCTGTGCCAGTGTCTCACCACCCTCACAGGGAAAAACCTTTTTCTAATATCTAACCTAAACTTCCCCACCTTCAACTTGAACCCAAATGGCTCAAAGTTTTCCTTTGCATTCAGGATTTTCATTCAGGCTTTCATAAAATATTTGCAGAGCTTCCATCAGTTCCATTCGTAGCCCCAAATTTCTAACAAATCCAACAATATGAGGAGTTTAAAGTTGGGATTTTGGTCCTCTTTTGTTAAAGTTCAAAAGACTAGTGATTAGGCTACTAGTCAAACACGCAGGTCTGTACAGAAGGATAACCTTTGTTCCCTAGAAACACACAGCATGGGTTTGGCAGTTTATTAAGCTCTCACTGGGAGAACTTCAAGAGTATAAACTTCACTCATCTTCTAGACATGCTCTTCTAAGGGGATTATAGTTATCGGAATGATAGGATTCCATAAAACATCATTAGTGCTGTGTGTGTATAATATTGTACCCATTGTTTTTGGCATGTAACAAGCACAAATCTAGATGAAATGTTTTTGTTTATTAGCATTTTGACATGAATTGTCTCAAGGTCGGAGAGGTTTGGCACCAAACAAGATTTAAACTGCCACCAGGAGCAGCCTAAAGAAGCTACAATCAAACAGTTCTCAAGGTCAGCACTAACAAACTCTAGGCAATCCTTGTGAAATTAAGCAAAGGAGAGTGAGAAAATTAAGCTCTCCCTTGGAGGAATGTTTGAAGCCTTTGGCTAGCTCCAGAGGGGATTTTGTGTCTCTTGAGAGCACTGATACTGATTCTGCTCTGCTTGATGATATCAAACTCTCTCTGCCACTACTGATGGCTTTGCCTCCCACTCATTCCCAGGTTCACACATTTGTGGTGGGCTTTGATGAAGATGGAAGTTTACAATGATCTTCACATGGTGTTCAATGGACATACTAGTGTTGATGTAGACTCTTGGAACTAAAACTTTGCTCATAATAATCCTTCATAAGAGTATATAATGATTTTAAAAATTTGCTTTCACTCCTTCGTGTCCTGATTAAGTTTTCCACTGAGACATTATGAAATTAGGACAATTTTAAGTTCTACTGCAAAGGTTATTCTTCCTTTCCAGTGTAAAGAGAGTTTCAGGTTTTTTCCACCTCCAGTGTTTGACATACCTAAAATATAACATGATCCTCCAGCTCAATGTTTTGTTGAGACACTGACAGAGTCAGCTGCTACCTGCAGCAAGAGTCTGTAGTTTCATAGTCACCAAATCTTATTTCAAGATCCCTTTTCTACTTCTCCTTGTGCTTCTCTTCCCTTACGGGTGGATCTGGAGTGCAAGAGAAATGTCTATTGTACCTCCCTTTCTAGCTCTGTGGTGATGGAAACAGATCCAGCACAACCACTGTAGATCAGGACATCCCTCTGCATGGCACACCAGTTGCACACTGTCAGGCCACACTGGATCCTCACTGAGTGACAGGGAATTCAGGGAGAAAATAGCATTTTTGTCAGACTTGTCCACAGAAACCTTTTCAGTTTCCACTGTGTTAAACCTCCCAAGAGGATAGATACTGCTGCTACCTGTCACAGCTCTGATGGCTGGTGCTCTGACAGTGTCATCCACTGAGAGGTGACGGTGGTCAAGAAGACATCAAAGCAGGGAGAAAAGTACTCTTCAACATATTTTTCAGCATTCATCCCTTGCAGGGAAAAAATGCGGATTTTAAAGCTCTGAGACATCTCAGTGAAAAGTTGTTTTCATTTCCTTAGAAGACTGAGGGTGTTGTGTAGTTTGTGTATGTGTGGGGGCAGAAGAGTATAGTGATCTGGTTTTGGGTAGCTCTGATTCTGCAGTCTTTTATGGCTTAGAACTCTGCATTCTGATGACACATGGAATCTTTCTGGTATTAATATTGTGCATTTCAGGGTCAGGCAGTGCCTGTGAGAAGAGGATGAAGTGGGTAGGCAAATTCCTACCCTTCTGGGCATGCAATGACTGTTTATCTTTTAAGGGAGGAGTTTTGCTGCCTCTGCTGACTGTCACGTATATGTTGCATTGCCCCTTTTTAGTTTATCCTTTCTCTTTTTATTGCTTTCTGTTTTCTATAGGGAACTGAATGAAATTCAGAGTAACCTTTCTATTCTATTCTATTCTATTCTATTCTATTCCATCCCATTCCATCCCATTCCACTCATCTATTTGTGTTGTGCTTTGTGCATGATTAGCAGGTTCTACCCAAAGAGCTGCAGCATTTCAGAGGAAAACTCAATGAATTCAACCTAGAGGAGTGAAAGGCACAGGCAGCAGTAAGTGCTTCTTGCCCACCACTGCTCATAGTGCAATGCAGCTTGAATTCATGGCAGATCACTTGGAAATGTAGTTTCTATGCTGTGTTCTTTAACTCAGCATCTGCTCTGGAGAGCAGGAATAATGGGTGTGATGTGCTCAGCAGAATTTACAGCACATAAAGGAAACCATCAGTACACCTGTGCACCTCATAAATCCTTCTTGGCCTGCAATTACATTTACCTATTGGCCCAATATGAAAATCCTCAGACACTTGCTGCTTATATTCTTCTTTGCAAGCCAAATTCTTATCATTGTGTTTGGCCCTACCTAACTCCTCAGTTGTCCTTTCAATCTGCACCACGAGGAGTAGATCCATGAGTGGCTGGAGCCATCTGAACTCTGCTGTCACACAAGGTTTTGTCTCTAGTGAGAGCAACCTCTGGCTCAGAGACTGGATCCCTGCCTGCCTTTGCTAGCAACTGTGCTGCTGCTTCAGTTATCTCTGAGTGGCTGCAGCATCCTCTGCCTGCCATGATTTAAGGAAGGTTGCACATTTATTACACCTTAAACAAAGATTTGTTTGGTTCCAGATGTGTACAGAGAGCACTGGGGAAACTTTTGGGGAGGAAGATGAAGGCAGAGTGTGAACAGGCACTTCTTTTTTTCTGCACAGTCTATGATATTGGCCCCAGCCAGATGAGATTTTCTTTTGGCCATGATCCCAGTACCTGTGGAAGGCAAATTTCTGCTAGCACACTCTTGCTGAAATGTCTCCTTGCCTTTGAAAACAGCAAGATTTTGCAACCTGTTAGCCTGAAGTCTGAATTGATCCATTCCCATCATCTTCCTTCCCATATGGTCTTAAAAGTACTATTCAATGGAAGGCAAGATCCTCACTAACTGCACTTTTTACTGCACCTGTTAGAGGGCTGAGAGAGAAAGGGAACCTGTAATTTATATGTCTGGAATAGCAGCATTCATGGTGCTCCCTGTTTGAGAGAAGTAGCTGAAAATAGACACAGTAAAATACTTTTCTGTTTTGCTTCTCATTTATGAGAAGATGGTGAAAGACAGAGACATTAGAATTGTTGTTTTCTTCTCATTTTTATTTCTTTCCCTCATCCTAAGGTAGCTGGGAAATTCCACAACAGCAAATTGAACTGGGCTGTGGAGAGTAAGTTATCAGAGATATCACACCTGGCTCCATGCGGCCAACTTTTTGCACAGTGGGTTAAAGTCAAATACTGCTTTTAGCAAGGTTCTATGTATGTTCAGCATGGAACCTCACTGAAGGAATCATTTAACAGCAACTGCAAGAGTCACCAGGGCCACAGAGAACTCTATGTTTCTTCTGATGTGCTTGATGGGCTTTGTAGTTTCTCTTACATTAAACATGGGTGGAAGCTCCACAGAGAATGCCAAAAAGCAGAGGCTTCATAGCAGCCTTGTTGCTTTCACTCCTTCTGAGTGTTTGAGTATTTCTGTCACAGTTCAGAAAAACACATACCAAAGCTTCAGTTCATTGTGCTTCAGATAAACCTGCTCTTCCCCTTTGTCTGCCATCTGACTCTAATCGTGCTCCATTTATGCCATTGCATTGATTTCTGGAGCTGAAGGTTGTGTTGTGACACTCTCAGCCTGATGGTTGCTGTTTAGTGAGCATCAAGGATGCTCAGTGTGCTGTGGAAACAGCAAAGTAAGTGCAGTGCTCACAGAGGTGCTCACAGATCTGCTCTAAGATGCAGTTAAGAAGCAGAAAATACACAGGATGAAGAGCTGCCACTTCCCAGCAAAGCACTTGCTTTAAGCAGGTCAACAACCTCACAGAGGTCAAGTGCTTTGTTGGATCAGAGCTTCAGAAAGTTTCACAGACAAATTTGTCATATGGGGGCACTTGAACACAGAGAAGGAGAGCATTTAAGCAGAGGCTGCTTGGAGAGGAAAAATAAGGAGAAGGATGCAAAGGAAACAGGCTGGAGCCAGACTGGAACAGCAGCAGCAGAGCAAGAAATTTAACTCTGGTGTGGAAATAGAGGGGCAAGTGAAACATTCTCTAGACCACAGGGAGGGGGGAAGCAGCATTTTGAACAAAGTGGGCTGTCCACAGAAAGAGTAAATTGAAGGAGTTGTAGCAAAAGCAAAATTGTTTCCTTTTTCAAGAACAAAGCTGTCACATCCATTGAGATTTTGTCAAAAAGAAATATGTAAGACAAATTATGACATCTTAAATCAATTTTAACCCCACTCTTACACAGACACAATCACAACTGAAGCCATAGATGTCAACATAGTATAAATTAGGCACATATTTCTCTCCCGTATTAAAAAACCCACAAAATTAACCAAACCAAACAAAAACGATTATATGGGAGTGGAATTGCTTGTGTGAAGAACCAGCTGCTCTGTATAAGGAATAAAAGAACAGACTTTATATATGAGATTAAAATAAATAGTGCATCTGCTTCTTGTAGAGCATCAACATGAGCTGAACAGTGGATGCTGCAAAATACTCTTAACTGGCACAGACATTTGCTAGTCAGCTGATTGTCCTGCTCCCAGCTCCACATTGATCCTCTCCATTGGAAACACCTCATCATTCTTCTTCTCTTCTGATGCCTTAACCAAGGATCAGATCCCCAACTTGTCACAGGAAAACTGATAGTACCTCTATCTTAGTGGTTTTTTCTCAAGCTAATGATCATCCACTACCAAAGTATGGTGAGACTTGCTCTGATCTCACAAACACCCAGAGAAGAACAGAATCAGGCCAATCATTTCCACAGTTTGCCTCAGGTGAGTCAGCAACCAATTTTGGTCACAAGCTGATTAGCAGGACTAAGTATAGGGTGCTTATTCCCTCACACACTTCTGCCAACCTCCAGGCAGTGGAGATTAGAAGGACAAGATGAATCTCCAGTGCCAAATAACAGCACTGAATTTGTAATCCATTGTCAAGTCCATACGTATTTAGCCACTTGGGCATATTGGTACTGCTATGGTTTCCTTGCAGAGAAGGGCACAAATGGATCTCTTGGGGTGCAGGTTGATTTGTTAGGGTTGGGTTTTTGTCACAGTTGAGAGCAAAATTAATACTCCAAGTACAGATGTCCTGAATTTACTACTGAAGACATAATAAGCCATGCTGCTACTAAAAAGCCACCCAGAGATGGCTCTAGAGTAACAGTTTGGAAAATCTGATTAAAGACTCCCTGACTAACTAAAAGGCACTGATTCAAACTAAGAAGATTTAAACAAATTTAGAAATCAGAGCCTAAGTGTCTATGAAGAGCCTTTTTTTGACAATGGAGCCACCAGGACTGAAATCACCAAGGAGTGAGTGTTGACAAGGAGGTGTCATTGCCAAAAAGAACACCTTGGGTATGAAAATGTGGCTGAGGATTCTGAGAGTGGAGAAATCCACTTTTTTTAGCCTCACAATATTGTTTGCTTAATGAATGGAGGTGCAACCATTGGCAAGAGGCAAAGCCAAGCTGATGAATCCTTTCCTCCTTGGGATCAACAGCAATTGCCCCTACTGACTTCAGCTACACCTGGTTTTCACCCTGCAGTATGAAACATGAGTACTTCAGCCTGAAGTGAATTAGGCTCTTCATTTCAACCCTTTTTAACAGCATCCTGCTATTAAATGCTCTGTTCCAAGTTTAGAAGATCATCTGAGACACTTTGAAATGCATCCTGCCACTTTGTTACACACCAAAGGTAAGGCTCCCTGAGTTATACTCTGTTATTTCAACATCCTCATCAACATCTACTGCAGTTTGCTTCCCCTTGACTGCTGGATCTCCCATCTCACTGGTCAGCAGCTCTGAGATGTCCCTGTGCCCAGAAATGGGGCTCTCCCTGGGCCAGGCAGTGGGTGCTCACAGCATGAAGGGTGCAAAGTGCTGACCCCCATCTCTTCTGGCAAAAGGCTGAAGTCCTAAAGGTGGATTCAGTCTGTGAAGTGAATAAACCAGAGACTTAAATTAGTAGACACATCCCGAATGAAAGGAATATGACTGGAGTGTGCTATATAATGTGTCCAAGCACCACAGGTAAGACAAGAAAAGCTTAAAAGTCTGAGATATTTTCAGTTCTGTAGTTGATGATACCTTTTGGCCTTAGAGAGACTTCAAAGTCAAATAGAAGTAAAGATCTAGAAACAGGTAGTGACACTGTCACATAATAGTTAGTGAGGCAGCAATTCAGGAGCAAACACAGGCCCCCAGCACCACTTTGGTTGCCTTGGCATGCTTGAGATCTCTACTCAGCACTAGCAGGTGTAATCTAAGTGAGATTTCTGGAGCAACAGCAGGAGGCAAGATAAGATACTTCACAGTATCTAACACAGCACCTGAGTTGCTTCCCTACTGTACAAGTTGGGAAATAAATTTTGAAGGGATAGTTACTATTATCAGAATGGGCAAATTATGTTTTACCATGAGACACTCAGCTCTGCAGTTGGCTAAGTACATTCCTTTTCATCAGTGGCCAAGACCTAATATTTCCCACTAATGATATTTCTCTCACCAGTTTGCCAGCTCTGCAGTCTCACCTGAAGTCAGAAAAAGAAGTACACATTCACAGACTACTTGGTGTCAAAGTGTTTCTAAGATCTTTTCCTTTCACATCCTGAATATTGCAGCAGGAAACAAAGGCAGCAGTAGTGGAACACTCTGAAAGGGGCCCCAGCAGCAGAGCTGGTAGGTGTAAAGCACCTAACTCCCAGAGGAACTCGTTTGGGCATCTCAGCCTCTGACTAAATAACACCTGAGAAAAAGCACACCAACACCCTTGCGCTGCTGCAGGCATTGCACAGCTCTGCTAATTAGTTTAGCACCAGTTTTGCTTCTGAGGGAGGAATAGTGGGTGGGAAACTGTAGGCAGAGGAATGTACAGAGGGGAGAAACCAGTATTAAGATTTGAAAGAATAGAAATAGAGAAGGAAGAAGAATGAGCTAGTAAAGACAAATAAATTCTGATGTTATAAAATTGCAACAAGGACAAATAGTTACTGTTTAGGGCAAGGACATTGCCTATGGAGTCACCCCTTTTCTTTGGGATCTGTGTCATATCTTCCAGCTGAGCTAGAAGCAATGTAGAGGTGTAGGATAGTTGTAAAGCACATATGGAATGAGCTCAATAGCCAGAGACTACAATGAGGTAAAACAAATCTGTTGGATGTTTATAACAGAAGTTACCTTGGTTTAGGAATTTTTGGCTTCCTGAGCAGTAGTTAACACCTAAAGTAGCAAAATCAAACAGCCTGGAGCTAGTCCCCAGTTCTGTTCAACAAGGGTCATGTCCTTTATGGTGACCATCCCCAGAGATCAGGGAGCATGTTGTCAAAGTCCATAGCTAGAGGATTAAGATGTTCCTCAGACTAAACCCCCAATAAGCTGAGGAACACCCCAATCAGGCTGACTGCTCTGGTTCTGGTGTTTCTTCTGTGCTTTGTCTTTACCACACATTACTCAGAACTAGACTAGAACAACTAGAACCGATGAGCTAAAGAGAATTGGCTTTAATTCTGCTGAGGCATGTCCTGGTCCTTGGCCTTTCCCGTGACAACAGGACTATGTCACATTACTTTTCAGCACCATCTTGGGCAGAGCCACAACACCTCATGCCTCAAGCACAGCTCCCATCTCTACCTGAGTCTCAGTTTTGCCTACATAAATGTCTGTAGGAGCTTGCAGCAACTGACCTGAACTTGCCTAGTGACATTCCTAGGCACTCAGCACTGTGCTAATCTCATCCCAAGCCAGTGGATGTGCTAAGAAATACAAACCCTTGCACATACTGTGGAGTATCTTGGCCCTTTCTTCCAGGTCCACAACCTGCTGGTCTGCAGGTATCCCCTAAAGTAGAGAAACCAGTATGTATGTGCTCCATCATTACAATATTGCTCAATACCTGTCCTTTCACTGACTGATTTTCTTGTGTTAGTTGTAAGGAATTCAAATAGTGGGTCATCACTTTCATTTGGCAGCAAGTGAATCATGGGTGTTTCTTCCTGCAAAAACTTACTCTATGGCAATTTTCTCCTTCATTTCCCTTATGAGAAATGCAGATAAATTGCCACTATCACAGCAAACAAATGCTGTTAATGTCAATATTGATTGCTGGAGAGATCATCTTGAGCTCACCCACTGTGGAGAGGTATTATATAAACTTGCTACGCACAATTGCCTCATGTAACCACATCATATGTGACTAAGGAAAACAAATGTCATCCCCTTACCACAAAGTATAAAGCACTACAGACACATTTCCAGCTGGACAAACCACTATCAAGGCATTAAACAGCTTTTTCAACTGCAATGATGGATCAGGCAATGCAATGATCACAGCAGGCAGCTATGAACACTACCAAGGCTACGCACAATTGCCTCATGTAACCACATCATATGTGACTAAGGAAAACAAATGTCATCCCCTTACCACAAAGTATAAAGCACTACAGACACATTTCCAGCTGGACAAACCACTATCAAGGCATTAAACAGCTTTTTCAACTGCAATGATGGATCAGGCAATGCAATGATCACAGCAGGCAGCTATGAACACTACCAAGAGCAGCTCCTGCTATCAGCAGGATGAAAGATGATTTCTGGGCTGAGGAAGAACATTCTCTTCAGTCCCAGAAGGTTTGGGGACCTTAGATGGTCCTCAGGGGTCCCTTCCAACTCTGATTATTCTGTGACCATGTACTCACTGGGGTCAGTGGGGAATGCTGAGCACATGCACCACACATCTCAACACTGGATGATCAATTCCCACAAGAAATGTGATCATCTCTTTTTGAAGTGTAAAGATATGAATGTAACTGCAATTGAAGTGAATCAGCAGGTTTGATCAAATCACAGATTTGACTCGACAAGGGTGAGGATCCTCAGCTTGGTGCAGTGAGTAGGACCAGGAAGGAGTTCACTTTCTTAAGTCATTCAAACAATCCTGGAGGACATTTTTCAGCAAAGTGAGCAGCTTGGCTTAAAATAAAACCCATTTAGGCTGAAGATCCATAACAATAGTGACTCTCTTAGTCAAGGTTTTTGGATTTCCAATAATATAACACTTCAATACATCAGTCCCTTGGCAGCAGTTTTTATTTGCTAATTGGCAATTCAGGCAGTGTGTGTAGGCTCAGGGCACATAGATTACAATAGCAATGAAAGTTTGAGGGTTTATTCTGTCACTGCCACCCCTGTGGGTGTTTTAAATGCAGCAAGATGCAATTTTTTTGTGGGGTAGATTTCCGCAGGACAGAGCTGAGGGTCAGGTTCATATACAGAGCTCAAGGACCTGTTTATGGCTTGGAAAACTAGAAGCCAATGCTAGATTTTGAATATAGCACATGCATCCATCAATATATGCCACCCTGGGAGAGTTAGCAACACTAATTTTGTTGAGCAGATAATAAGTAAGAACAAAAGTAACTTTAACAGAGCAGGAAATAAAAAGGGTTGGGGTTTTTTTTCCTTCAAACCACTGAAATTGTTAATACATTGAAATGCCTAATGATTCATTGAACTCTGATTTGAAAGGCAGAAAGTCTAAGAGATTTAAAATACTGTTCTTTCTGAGGAGCAATTACTTGTGATTTAATCAGCTATGCATTTTAAAAAAAATGTAGAAGCTATTTTTCGTAGGAGAACAAAATGAGTCACTAAATGAACCTTCACCATAGGGAAAAAATCCATATTACCATCAAAGTAGTGAACGTGATTCAAAGAAATATGTGATGAGTCTTGACAGTGAAGATCTGAGGGACAGAAAGTCACCTAAGTTCATTCTGCAGCCAAAAGGAGATTTAAGACTTGATTTTACTGCCACAAACAATGAGTATTTTGTAGCTGCTAGTCCATAGGAAGACAAACAGAGCAGAAACACACAAGTCCTTATAGTGTTCTCTCTGCTTTATCCAGTGGTGGATCTGGTGCAGCTCTCAGAGCTCTTTTTAGCTTCCACAGTAAACACCAACCACAATAAAACTGAACTGCCAATGAAGCAACGTGAATGGAGAAGAAATCTGACCAAAATAAATATGCATTGTGGACAGGAAGGTGGGACAATGCAGGAGGTATCTGCAGGGGGTTTTATTGAGGCAAAATTTACCTGTGACACTGCTATACATCCAGACTTTGTGTATATAAATGTCCAGGGAATGTTATAGGGACAAACAAAACCTTACACATCAATTCTCAGTATGGAACCAAAGTTATCCCTTTGGATGCCTTTCCCCATGCCTGGAAGCCCAGGAACTCCTTCAGTACAAACAGTACCTGAATAATAATGTCTGTATTTAAATATGTAGGAGGCCTGAATGTCAGGTGCTCCTGCATGCACCAGCTGAAACTTTTTTGCAGCTCACTTTTTGGAATTACCCAACAACTAAATGTTCCATTTATATGAGTTCATGGAATCCAACAACTAAATGCTTACATTATTTGAGTTTATGGGTTAATGTAATAACAAGGTTTAGAGTTGCATAAAGCAACAGATTTTAAAACTTCCTTTACCGACTAAATAGAAATGCTAAATTAATGATCAAATAACTTCGCCTGGAAGAAAATAAAATTTGAAGAGCTAATGGCCACTAAAGGCTCATCCAATCCTTGTATTTACTGTGGTTTGTGTTTCAGATAGAACTTCTACTTCCCTTGAAGGAACTAGAAAGATGCTTATACATTCACAGAGCATTTGCAAGCATCTGTCCCAGATCCACAGGCATTTGATTCATCTGTGTGCACAAATAGCAACACAAGAGTTTGATAACAAATGATTGGAGCTAGTAATTAGCATCGGCAGCTCCCTAATTTGCACAGGAATTCAGTGCAGTTGTCTAAGCTAAGAAGGAACCTTGTTGCATGCCTTGAGAACAGCTGGAATTATTTGTGTCAGTGGGAATCCAGTGAATCTGAGGAAATACTGTTGATTTCTCAACGTTCTAGCAACGAGACAAACAAACTTCTCTTCCATTCTCAGGCTAAATCAGTTTTCCCTTTCAGGATGCCTCAAAGACTTTTTTTTACAGTATAATACTAATATATCAATCAACCCAGTCAGTAATGAGGCACATCCTCTAGTTCTCCTGCCATTCTGTTCCTCGAGATGATCACAGCCTCAAGGAGTTGTGTTTGGGGAATGTGTGTGGGAGGTCGTGCAGGACAACCTGGATATTATCCACCAACCTTCTCATTCATGAATAATCTCTGGAAAGAAACAACAATCAGAAGATGGTGCTTGGATTTCTAACACTTAATACTGTGCCTAAAACATTGCCCCCTGCACACTGACTCTGCTCACCTTGAGATGCTGCTTCAGCACAGCAGCAGTGGCATCCTCCCTGCCAAGGGACCAAAGCAAATTGGTGTTTGTGGGGATGGAGGAAAGGCATTTGCAGATGACAAAAGCAGACGATTACTTCTCTTGCTCACCTGGGGGCCATACACCGTCAGACCTAAGGGCAAGGTGAGAAGTGCTCACTTGCTGATGGATGGGCTGTTTTTATCGGGTATTTTGCCTCCACAGGCTCTTTGTTTACTTTCCAAAATGCCTTGGAGACTGCAACACTGAGGCTGGGACATGTGTTCTTACTTTAATAGTGCCTAAAGTGGCACAGAGGAGCCAAGTTTTCTAAGATTAAATTCATCGCCCAGAACAACATCTTTATGTTTCATCTTCAGCCCTTTAGGTATTCATGGATTACATATCAGAAAATGTCATTTATTTAAAAGGGTTTTTGTCCTCTACTATTTCTTTACCTCTCTGCTTCCAGTTCCATTTCTAAACAACAGACATGAGCATGGGCAGCATATTTATCTCCAAAATATCACAAAGATCAGAGAATATGTTCATCTTGGCTCCACAACCCTTTTCAGGGCCAGCAGAAAATGTTGATCCAAAGCCAAATGTATTTGGCTCTCAGGCTAATTCACATCCAAGGGGATTTTTAACCATAGCCTAAGCATAAAGCACAATCTGCCTGCTGGACCTGTAAGTCCTTTCCATGACTGTTGGAGCCTATATTACTGTGCCTGATGCACATCTTGAGTTTTCTATATTTACCACAGAACAGATCAGTGCATCAGGAGACAAGCTCAACCTGCAGGGCAATGACTAAGGGTTTGAGTGTGGGGGTGAATCAGTTCTCTTGCTTTTGATTGCCATTGTTGGTTAGTTGGTTTGTTCATTATTTCTTAGTGCCTTTTGATAAAATTTTGATATAAATTCTATCCTGCATGTACCATTTGCTGACATTAATGGCACTTTTGTCCATCAAAGTGTTCTCACCCACAACACTCTCAGCTCTAGCTTTTCTCTCTTTAGTTCTGTCACTTTGCCAACAAATGCATCAGTACATACTTGTGATATGAAGAGGACCCAGAGGTCCATTTTGTGTGCTGTCTCCATTGGGTTGTTCTTGAATTAGGTACTGGAGAGGAGACACTGACTTTCAGAAAGGCACTTAATCTATTAGTTTATGTCTCAGTTGCATTTACACATAATTGAGACATTTATAAATGGATTAATATGTGTATATTAATGTGTTAATTCGGAGAGGGACTAAATACATTGATTTAATGATGCAAAATAATTTTTCTATGCTTGTCAATTATTAACATCCTGTGATTCTCACAGTTCTTTTTTGCTGCAATTCACCTCTCAGAACATGTGGCCAGTGCTCAGTGGCTTATATGAGCCTTTCCCAGGGTTGACATTCAACTGTTGAGATATTTACAGTAGTCCAATATCCTTAAAGAGATGGCTTTTACTAGATCTGAGGCCATGGACTAGAAAAAGCTCTTGCAAATGGAAAGATTGGATCAATTCCACTTCCAGGGATAGACAGATTCCCTCCCACAGCATTCTGCAGTCCTGCAGAGCCAACAGACTGGTGTGATGAGACATTTATCACAGAGGAAAGACTTCCCTGATCTAAGAGGACAAATGCTATCCCAACAGAAGTTCAGAGAACCTTTGCTTAGCTAAGGAACTCAACATGGGATGTTCTTCTAGCTACGACAGGTTGTTTTGTCACGGCTTTCCTTGATACCAGAAGTACTCTGGGACTTCCTCACATCACCAGGAGTCTGATCAGGCTTTGGGCAGCATCATGGGTAACCATCAGAACAT
>NW_008665260.1:48095-50260 GCF_000695815.1 Acanthisitta chloris | reverse complement strand
CCCTACAAAATGATGTTACTGCTAATTCAAACAGCCTCTCCAACTTCAGTGTAGGTTAACCATTTAGTGTTTCCACATCTCATTATAATTTCAGCTAAGATACTTTTTTTTTAAGTCTGTGTCTTAGAAAATTTCCATCTCTGTTAATATGGTAATGCCATTAAAAGTAATATTTTTATTACCCAAATTCCCAGGTTTTACAAGGAGAAAAGTAATAATGCAATTGAATTCTTTCATTCCATAATCATTTTCAGACTGTATAAAAACTCCTGAAGGAAGCTGTGAGATGACAGCTAATATCTGCATGTTCATAAGCATTAAGGGAACTATAAATATAGAGGGACTGAAGCTGAAACATCAAATGTGAATTTCCTCTTTCAACTACTCAGCCCATGAAGGGCTGTGACAGCAGTGCAGTCAGGGAGGTTTCGGTGTTTTAGCAGTAAACACTGACTCACCTGCTCAGTGCTCTGGGTAAATAATCATTGGTGACAAATAGAAGCCTATTTCAGACATAACCCAGAACAGCACAAGTTATATAAAAGCAGGAGATATTTTGTCCCTTTCCAGTGGTAAAAATACCACGAGTTCAGTTCATCTCCGTCATTCACTGCCATTTGAGGCAAGTCCTCAGGAGAACAAGTCTGGAGGGCTTTGCACCTCTTTCTCATGTCTCTTCCTTAGTTTCAGTCCTTACTATGAGTCTCTGGTGGTTTTCGTCTCCCTTCAGCACCTCAGTGCAAGCAGCTGCAGCTCACAGGGTACAAAAACCTTTAGTGGGTCTCATAGAATCATAGAATTTTAGGGGTTGGAATGGAACTTAGAGATGATCCAGTGCCAACCTCCTGCCCTGGGCAGGGACACCTCCCACCAGAGCTGGTTGTTCAAGGCTTCAGCCAACCTGGTTTTGAACCCTGCCAGGGTTGGGGCAGCCACAGCCTCCCTGGGCAACCTGTGCCAGTGTCTCATTGCCCCATGGGAAAAAACTTCTGTCTCATATCTAGCCTAAATTTCCCCTCCTTGAATTTGAAATCATCACCCCTTGTACTATCACTGCAGTTCCCAACAAAGAGTCCCTCTTCTTGGATCCTAAGTGGCTTAGCAGAACTGCTCAGCCCTTTGTGAGGTTGAACACTTTGATGTGTCTTTAATGCCAACCTGAACGGCAGGAATGGAGTTGCTTTCACAAGACCTGCAGGTATTTAGCAGTGGAGACAGGGTAGGGCAGGCTGTGGACATCAGTCAGTGTCCATTTAGATAACAATTAAAATATTGCAAAGGTACAGCTTTCATTTCATCAGCTGTGGACAAAACCTATTATGTTCTCCATTAATTACACCTTCCCCATCTTTTCCAAGCTCTGCCACAGCAGTGCAAGGACAGAGAACTCATTATGTTCTCCACAGAAAAGCAAAGTGTTTACACTGTCCCTTTGCTAGCAGCAAAACACTTTTCCCACCAGCTGAGTTTATCTACCCTTTATAATTACTCAGCCTAATTACCACTCCAGTAAATCACACACCTGCATTACCTCCACAACTCTCTACACTTGCTCTTCTGCCCTGATGCTGTTGTCAAACTGTTCAGATGTTTCTAAGCTTCCTGAGCCTTCCTGGAGCACAGAACACGCATGTGTGGTGCTTTTCCATGAAGGATGAGGAAGATGCAGGCTGGCTCACAACTCTGGGACACAATCTATTTTTAGAGCTCCTTTTTCTTTTTTTCTTTTTTTTTTTTTTTCTGAGAAACTAGTTTTCTCATGGGAAATAAGTCCTTGGGGGAAAAGTCATTTCCACCTCATTTGTTAATCTAAAATATCTTTGCTTTTGGCTTCCTGCTACAGAGCACAGAACTGCTGCATCTAGTTAATTTTGCAGTCTTGCTAAATGACAGGGAGATTTATTTAGAAGGAAACCAAATTTAGTCCCATTAGATCATGGCAACAGTTAAATGAATAAAGACTGGGGAAAAAAAATAAAACAACCCTTGTTTTGATCTTGAAAACATTTGGTCCATGAAACCATCAAATTATAGAGATAGAAGTTAATCAAAGCACCTACCCCTGGGATGCAGTAATAGGTATAGCTGCAGGGGAACCCCCACACTGCCTGGCACTCCAGACACAGGATAACATCCCCTAGGAAACTGGAATGTTACATCCGAAG
>NW_008665260.1:18151-48071 GCF_000695815.1 Acanthisitta chloris | reverse complement strand
AGAGTTGCTGTTAACATGAATCTCCAAACCCTGCTGCAATGAGCCCTTCAGGCTGCTGTTACTCCAAAGTCATGGATGTTTCCTTGGGTTTGCTATTGTTCTCTTCAATATCCTCCCTGTAACAAGGGACACTCTGGGATCATTATCCTGTTGCAACATACATTTGTGTTGACTGGACTGTACTGTGCACGCTGGAGCCACTGGGAGTGCAGCTATTTATGCTTTTGGTTTAAAATAGCATCCAGAGCTAGACTTGCCTTTGGATATCAGGATGAGTCGCCCCAGTGAGGCTGGAGATATGTCCAATGGGATATGTTATGTACTATCTCCTGAAACCCACTGGTTTCAAGTAGCTCCAGCACAGTTGTAAAAGAGTCAAGTTCGACCCAATCCATCCCAGGACCAGGGAGGTGATTCTTCCCCTGGACTCGGTGCTACTGAGGCCACACCTTGAATCCTGTGCTCAGTTCTGGGCCCCTCAGCTCAGGAGGGACATTGAGGTGCTGGAGCAGGTCCAGAGAAGAGCAACGAGGCTGGGGAAGGGACTCAAGCACAAGAGCTATGAGGCTGACTGTGGCCAACCAACCTCGGACCAAATTCTCTCTGGCAATGGTGGGAATCTCTTGCTCCAAATGATGGCTCCATATGCTACCACTACATCACTTCTTTGGTGGCAACACAGCACAGAATTATCCAAAGGCTACGATTATCTCCAGCTGTCTGGAGCTCAGCTGCTGGTAACCGTCCAGTTGCAGAGAGCAGTGATTTACAGTGTTTGCTCTCAGGACAAGGCAAGTTTATCTACGAACAGTGATTACAGCAGAGGCCTGTCCTTTGTGTCCCCACCTACAGAAAGCAAGGATAACCAGGAACCTGCTTTTCTCTTGAGTGCATGGAGATCTACCAAGGAAAAGCTCCATAAATGTGTGTGCTTTTTCAATATTATTGCTCTGCTCTTTTTATTCCCACAAGAGTGAACTTTGCTATGAGGGAATTTATTATGGCAAGAGGAATACTGATCATCAACCTGCTTATTGTCCAACTGAAAGGTCTGGAAAATAATGAGCAAGTTGTTGTCCACATTATTTTTATTCCATTTTCCATGTAATACTACAAGCAGATATCATGGAGCCTGCAATGGCTGTTTTGTTTGGATTTAGCTTGTGCTTTTTTCAGCTAGCTCTGTGTTTGTTTTCTGAAACATGGCTAATTTTTGTAATAGGTATAAATGTAGACTCTGTATTTACTGGTACATATCTAGAAGTCACTCCAAGATTTCATCTTGATGTCCAATCTGTAGCTGTGATATTGCCACAGACCAGGTAACAAAAGCATCCAGAGAAGCACTGGAGCAGTGAGGACTTTGGGAGACCTTTATTTAGTTCTCTTTAATGAGATCCTTTACCTGGAGATTTGCTTTTCAACTACATCCGACTTGAGTGATCAAAACCCTCCAGGGGCTGATGTTAATGTGAAAGCTGCTGGTTCTACCCATGTTAACAAGGTGATCAGTAATAGTAGAGGGAATAGGAGATGTTTTGCCACCCAAATAATTAGTCAACCATTAGATGGTTCTCATCTTGATCACAAAAGGTGCTGATTTCAGTGAAATCTCAATGATAGGCAGAGATCTTTGAGAAAGCTTCATACTCAGTGTGAGCTGTACCTTTATCCAGAAGCATTCACAAGAAAGGATGCCTGGCAATCTCTTTCCACTGTTTGCTTTTTAACTAGCAGAATCCATGTCAAAAGTGCCTAAAATAATGTTCTGCCAAAGTGGTTAAGGTTGAAGTTTGCTTAATAGTCATAAGCAGGGACTGAGGTGTCTGAGTGACAGCACTGGGGTCTCTTGCCAGGGAAGTCCTGTTTGGAGACTAGTGAGTGGGTTTTATTACCTTTATCATGAAACTTCAGCTGCCTGGAGAGAGCCAGAGCCAGACAGCCAGGCTACATAACAAAAGCTGACTCAAGCAAGAGTTGGTGAGGAGAAATGAAGCGGCTCTGCAGATGATGCCAGTGCCAGCAGCTGCTCCCTGCTGATACCTGCCCATGCAGCCAGCCCAGCTGGGCACCTGTGCCAGGTGCTCTCCCCTAAGCCATCACGGTACAGAGGAGACCTACTGCAAATGAAATCTGATTCTGTTTTTTCCTGTGAGGGTGTTCAGCACTGGGATATTGCCCAGGGAGGTGCTGGAGTCACCATCCCTGGAGGTGTTTAAGAGGTATCTGGATCTGGTGCTGGAGGAGATGGTTTAGGGTTTAGGGGTTCCAGCAGCGACAGGTTAATGGTTGGACTCAATCTTAGAGTCTCCTCCAATCTCGATGACTCTATAATTCTATTCTATGATTCTGTGAAAAGAACTGGAAGATTCACAGTGTGTCAGAACATTTTCTCCATGGAAACATTCAAGTGTCTTAACAAAAGGGCAGGCAGAGAGAGTGAGATTTGCATCTTCGTTTCTACTGCAAACTTCACCACATTTGGGGCTTTTCCTCTTGATTAAAACTCCAGAAACTAAAGAGGTTTCTAACTATTAGGAAAGTTAAGCAACTGTTAAAAAATCCAACCAACCAAAAAAAAAAACTCTTCAGTTTCCTGAATATAACAAGAAATTCTGAAGTGTCCTATATCTTAGAAAGAAGAAGAAAAGGGAAAAGATAACCCAAAACATTACCTTTGCTGGCATCTATTCTAAGCTTCTCACATCCGAGGAGTCCAGATATGTCTCTTCTCTTTAAAGCATAAGGTTTCACACATTCAGCACTGCTTCCCTCAGATTCCATAAAATTTTTGAAGCAGGAAAAAATATAATGGTGAAAAAAACTGTTGTGAATTGAAAATTTGAACAGAAAACTAAATAGATCCAGGTCAAACTTTCAGTTTGATTTCAACAGGTTTTCATTTTTAAACACTTTTCCTTATATATAAGGAGCTGCTATATATAATTAGCAGGTTGAAGTGAAAGTTACTTCAAAAAATTGAAAAACAAATTCCCTCATTTAAGCAAATCTTACAAGATTTAAACAAGTCAAGATTTTCTATAAATTAAGAGTGAAGAAAAATGTCAAAACTGATCCTTTCTTTTGACTGATATCATTACAAACACAGATAAATCAACATGTTCTGCTGAAATACATAGCAGAAAAATACCCAACCAGGTGTGATAGGCTTAGAAGAGATTAGCAATTATGTCTTACTGAATATATTTGATTGCATAAATGTAGCATTTCACTGTCAGGTTCTCCAAAATGAACATCTAGAATTATCTGCACTGCCAAAGAACTGAACTGAACCCTTAGGTCTCGGCAATACAAGTGGCCTTGTAGAAGCTCCTTAAATAACAAAGGCTTTTTCTCCTTTCATTCTCCATGCATGTGAAAGAAATATAAAATGAACAGTGTGTCTAACTCCTGCAGTGGGAGATAAATACTACAAAACAAACCCCAACTGCTGTAAGTTATAGATCTCTTCCTTTCTTTTTACACTGTATTTCCATAATTCTCTCTGACCCCATCATCATCTTCTACTTTCCTAGCTCTTTTGCTTCTGCAACATCTGAGCAGACCTATCATTTACTGCCTTGCACCTCTCATGTGCTTGTCCCACTGGGTGTAAATCACTGCTGGATGTTTTTCCTTTCACAGAACTGCAGCCTACAAGTTTCTTACCTCTCCTAACAGATCCTTAGGTATAATCATCATTGGCCACACATAGTTACGTGCACAGTGTGTGACTAATACAAGGTGTAGAGGATTTCTTCAATTAGGTTACATCTGAAAGTGAGAAAAAAAGGATTTGTTCTTCTGCAGAGCTGGGGTTACATTTGTCTGGGGGGCAGTGGGTGCCTGGTGCTCTCAGGTCCTCATGTCTGAGTCTGATCATTTCATGTGTTTGGTGAATTCAACAGTATTTAGATCCAGTTTCAGAGATTAGTCAACACAATAATCTCTCATTTAATTCATGCTGGCAAGTCTTTTTCTTACTGAACTGGAACACAGAGAGCATAACTAATAAAAATGACCCATTAAATCATCTAGAGCAATCTTGTACAGCTATCAGACATATGCAGCTTGATTTCCCTCCAACTTGTCCTCCTCTTGAAAAGATGACTCTCTGTGATTTCAGTGTATTAATCCTGATTAGCACTCATTAACTTAACACATCTTGTATTTAGTTGAACGTATTTAGCCATTTCAGAACACAATTGCTGTCAACTTTCCCCACAGCCAGCGAGGAGAGGGAAGATTCACATCACCACTTGGAGATGGGGGTGTCTCCATGTTCTCCAGGGTGAGAAGAGCTCCCAAAGCTCCACTTTCATGGGCTGGATTGGCAGATTTCCATTCATAGACTAAAATAGGAGTTTAGACATCCTGCTCACATGTATGAGCCTACATGGAGATGCCTAAATTTAGCTGTCTCCATTTTATGCTGAATATTGGCAGAGCTGGATGCACTCTACAGTCTCTCACTCTGCACACAGTTAGGGTGAGATGGAGCCTCTTTTCCCATGGATAGAAAATCCTCCACAAACCTTGTCTCTGCAAATCTTCACCAGCTCCCTGAGGTTCATTTAATGATAACAAAGGCCCATCGAGCTGCTCTCAGATGTGAAGGAGTTGACTTGGTTCAGCACTGCAGTTTGTTGTTTGCTCAGTGCTGTGCCCCAGGCTGGGATGCAATCATTACTGCTGGACTACATTTCAAGCTAGATATTATATCAACAAAAGCTAAGGGGTATCATGCAGAAAAACTCAGCTAAATTTAGTGTGTATTCATTGCACCAACAAACTCACTGTAAACCCTTCCTTCCTTTTGTCTCAGTGTTGTCACAAACTCATGAAGTACAGATAAAATCAAAATTGGTACCACAGAGGAGAAAGATAAGGCAAACTGGATGGAAAACAAAGCCATATCTATTGGTACTTTGCTTTAGACTCCCAACAGCAATAATCTGCTCTGACAAAGATGATAATTTACAGAGAAGGATGACTATAAGGACAACAAACCTGATGGAATGTCAAGCTGAGTAACGAGGAGAACTTGCCAGGGATATCTGCCTGCACCATCAGACTTGGACCAATTCAATCCACATATTTCTATACAATCCATTTTCATGCCAGAGAGAGGTACAAGAAAGTTCTTCTAGTTTGAAACCAGCAAAGTGAGTATCCTGTTTATAGATATTGTCTCTGAGACACAGAGTGATGCCCATCAAACCTCACACCCAAGGAGTAGTTTTGGTCATGCAAAGAATAAGCTGCTGCTGTCACTGGAAGGCTGAGCTATTGCCCAGTTTTTAGAAGCATATCACCCACTATAGGGGAGGATTTATTGGTTGGACTAGAAATGTGTCCCATGTCTTTTCTTCCTGCCATGCACTACAGCTTTGTTTATTTTTTTCCTGATTTTTATGGCTTGACAATTCTAGGACTGAGAGAATTCTATAGTCACACAGAGAAAGAATTAGTATCTGGTTATTGCATGTGAAAAGATTAATGCCTTTTAATTTAACATGGAGGAGCAGCTCAGGTCTCCTAGGATTCATGGCTTGGCAGCAATGACTTGGCAACTCTCATTTTTAACACTGAAGCCTTAAAGCAACTTTGCCACTTCACAATGTCGTATGAAATGATAAAGTGGTTTCAAACATTAAGCACAACTCCAAACAGTGTTAGCAGCAAATTTTAATAGGGGTCAAGTGGTTTCATTTCAGGATTTGCCCTGCATTAATTTATGTTAACTTTCTTCTTTCAGTACAACTTGTAAAAGTTTGAGGCCTTGTAGTTCACAGCAGAGGGGATTGCTGGATACTCTGATGCAGTTAAAAGAATAATAAAAGTTAATAACTTGTATTAAGAGGGAGCAAAATGTCAGTTGTATCAACATGAGATACTGCCAAATACAAAGGATCTATTTCATTTCAGTGTCTACATTTTATTATGTCAAAATACCCCAAAATCTCCTTTCAGTTCTATCATGGCTAAACCTCATGTATTTCCAGACATTCAGAGAGAATATCCTTGTCCTCAGATGTTAATTGCAGTGATAATAAACTGAGAAAACTCTTCCTGGAACTCCCTGTCTGTGTTGGGTAGGACAGGCTGTGGGGAAAGGGACAAATGACATATTAAAAGACAAACCATCAGGTCACTACGGTCAGAGAGGAATCCTCAGGGTGCAGTGGCATCTCCAGCTCTGTCCATGGCACAAGGGCCATAAACCTGTGACAGATGTAGAGGCTGAATCAGGGGGGAGATTTACCCTGCAGAAAAATTCCCTCTCTCCCCATTTTGCTCAGGGAGTGGTTTTGCAGGTGAATTGCCTGCTAGAGGGAGAATGAGAAGGAAATATTTTGCAGCAATAAAACCTCACTCCTGTCCATCGAAGAATTCTGCTGTGCAGGTCATGGTTGTATTGAACTCAGAGTGGAAATGCTGATGTGTTGTGCTGTCAGCAAATCTTAGGGGATGAGATGTGTGGGAGTGTTTGCTCCCAGCTCCATAATTTGGATTTTTCCTCACCTCCTTTTGATTTTCCTGCCCTGCATCCCCTGGGAAGAAACAAATGAAATTTTGACTCTGTTTTCTGGTTCTTACAGTTAATCCTAGCAAAGGATCCACTATCATGATCTTTCCTTATGCAGCAGAGGCAAATTGCTTGGAGCTGTTTTTATCCCAGGCTATTCCAGCCTTCATGTGCACAGTTCCAAACCTTTATTTCTCAATTTTGTGTTGAAAATTAACCAAACTGCCTTCTCATCCCATTGCCCCAAAGAGAAATGCCTTCCTGTGTGACAAATATCTCCTTATTTCAGGAGCCAGGCAGTTTGCTTTCTTAGTGCAGAGATGTGCTGTACAGCATCTTTCTTCCTGCTGTGCTTAATTTCTCAATCCAAGGGTATTATTAAGAAGGAGGAGCAGAAAAGATTAGGTGTGCTTTCATCTCCCTACCCAAAGGATGCCAGTCCTCATTAGAAAGCAGCAAACATGTTCAAGAGAATTTCTCTTTCTGGCTCCCCCCAAATCTTTGAGCAAAGGTCTCAGAATGGAATTGATTCTGTGCACATCCATCTGTTTGACATGTAAATTGTGCACTTATAAAAAAAAGAGAGTTTTTCAGCCTTGTACTTGTCATCTCAGTCTAACACTTCATTCTTCCCCAATCCATTTGAAAGAACCTTGAATCTGACACAATGCATTTGAATTTCCTTCAGTGTTCCATTCAATTGGTGCAGTAGCACTGGAAGATAATGACATTGCAATTAATGAAAAATGCCTTACAGTCCCATTCCTCCACAAATTAATTAGTTTCCAGTTCTTAATTCTATTTAATTAACTACTGTACTTCAGTGCAGCTCTTACTTGTTCAAGAAAATTGCCTTGTAAGTGGCAAGGAACACATTTTCAACTGTACTTTTTAAACACAATTTATGTTCCTGATATTGCTCACTCATCCAAGCAGCAGCATTTACTGCTAGCTATGTCCAGGATCAGCTCACCCACAAATTATCCTACCTGAAACCCTCCAAAAGCTGAAATATCCAAGTGGAAAACCAAATACATTTCCAACACAGAAGTAATTCATGGTGAGAGAACAGTCAGATGTTTCCCTTCTGGCCATCTCTAGGTGCAGAGAGTCACTTTGTCCCTGGGTCTGGTCCCCAGGAATGGGTGTTAAACTTGACCAGAGCATTTTGCACCACCTGGATCTCAGCTGGATAAAACCTAATCTTTTCCAGAGAATTCCCATAGCCTGGGGGAGCCAGGACTGTGCAAGGAACTCCCCAGATTAGCTCTACCTGCTGCTGCACACCTCTAAAACAGGACAGAGAAGAGACTTAGGTCCTCACTCCCCTTGCAGGTGCCCTCTGAGCTGGGCACAGCCTTGCAACCACCACTAGCTCCTTTTCTCCCAGTTTAAAAACGTAGTCCTAGAAAGCAGCAAAACAAACATCATCCTTTACTCAGCCCACATTTTATTTCTCCATTAAAACACCAGTTTTCCAAGGATTTTAAGCATTTTACTAGGAGGAATTTTCCAGTTAAAAAAAAAAAAAAGAAAATCAGTATTAAATTATGTCCTTGAAACTGACACTAATAATCAGCAAAACCAATTCCAGCAAAACTCTCATCCAGTTTTCTTTTACATACATATCTTAATGTACTTGAGGATGTATCAGACCATTTTAGAATGTACTCTAACTACAGCAAAACTGCAATAAAATACACATAATCCAAACTGCCACAATCAAATCAGCACTGCAAAGCTGCCTCTGAGTCCAAGCACATCTGTTCAGTTCATAAAGACAAACCTCTGAGGCTAAAAGCATTGCTGTTTGAAGGCCACATTTTAAAAGCTTTTCATCGGTTTGTGGAGATTTATTTTTTGACCTTTACCTTGAAACTATGGAGACTCTTGGTACTTACAACAGTGATTATTCCAGAAAATAGTCTGAGATTGTTAATAATGGATCATGAATACATAATGTTTTTATTGATTCTCACTGAGATGAATTCACTCTGCTCGTTTTTGTTTCCTCAAGCTTCTGCTTCAGGAAGTCATTCTCAGGAGAAATTAAATGGGGGAAGTTCGTAGTCTAAGAACTGATTATCCTGGAGGCAGACTAGCAAAGTTGGCACTTGGAAGTGTTAAGAACATTATGGTTATTACCATGGGATTAGTGTCTTTCAGCTAAAGGAATCCTCACAGCCAAACAAAAAGTGAAGGCTATCAAAAACCCTTACAGAAAGCAGAAAACAGAGCTGGATGACTGACAGTGATTTGACTCCTTGCTTCAAATATCTCTAGACAGAAGAACACTTAGCCAGATCAAAATGTTGTGGCTAACTATTATTTTGTCAAGAAGATACAGAATTCGGAGGAACTAATCCATGGACTGTGCTGCCTTTAGCATCTGCAGAAATCTCATTAGTGAAACTTGACAGCCTAAAAAAAGCCACATACTAAATGTGCTGCATATTGTGCACTAATACAGCACAACGACTCTTGCCATACAGGACTTCCCAATGCTGCAGAATGATTCCTTCTTAACCATTTCTAATGCTCCATGAATGACCTCTAATGTGACACAGAAAAGGAGCCTATTAATCCATCTATATGAAACTACAAAAAGGAGCGATGTCTTCAATGAAAAAAAATAAATATTGGGGTCCACAAGATGCAGAAATTCAAGGAACATCACTATGAACTTGTAGAGCAATACCCGTAAGTCAGATGGGAACTGTAAGATGAAACTTCCCAATGCAAAGGGCTGATAATCATGAAAACCTTGTGACCTCTTCATGAGCCACCACCATCAGATCCTGCAGAATCATGGAATCATCAGGGTTGGAGGAGACCTCTGAGATCATCAATTCCAACCATTAAACTGTCACTGCTGTAACCCCTAAACCATCTCCTCCAGCACCAGATCCAGACACCTCTTAAACACCTCCAGGGATGGTGACTCCACCACCTCCCTGGGTAAAACACTGTCTCAGAAGATCTAAACCCATCATCAGTGGCTCTTACTCTTCAAACTAATGTCCCTGCTTTCCATGGAGTGTGCAGGCTGGAGTTTACCCATATCCTTTGCAGAGTGTCTCTTCATCATGATCCAAGCACTAAGTCAGCACCAGTTCACCAGCTGCATTTGAAAACCTCTCGCTGGTTCTGTGGTGAGATCCATACCTGGTATGTTATAAAAGGCTATGTGGGAGGTGCACATGCTTCAGGATAGATGTGAATACCAACATAGAACCATAGAATCATAGAATTTAGGGGTTGGAATGGACCTTACAGATCATCTAGTCCCAGTCCCCTGCCCTGGGCAGGGACACCTCCTCACTACATCAGGTTGCTCAAGGCTCATGCAGCCTGGCCTCGAACACTGCCAGGGTTGGCACAGCCACCACGTCCCTGGGCAACCTGTTCCATCATGTGCAGAAGCAAACTTCAAAAAGACCCTGTGTTTTCTTCTGTGCTGTAAGAAAACCCTCTCAGGCTGCTGAAGTGCACAGGTCTCTCTTTCTCGTGCTGACACTGCCTTTCACCCCCTGTTTCTGAGGGGAAGCTGTTGGGTGGAAGTCTGACAGTCACATTTTTAATGCTGTGTATCTATCTAAACAATAAGCTGAAGATTATGACACACTATGTGAAATTAGGCTTGTCTGTGCAAGAAAAACCAGAGCAGTGATTTGGGAGATTCCTCCTGGAATTTCAGTGTAACAGAAGCTCCACGTGTGTCTGACATCTGTGCTGAGAGCAGAGAGCGAGGGGACAGGGCCTGTCTGGCACTGCAGAGGCAGAAAGCAAAGCTGCAGAGATGTGATATGTCCTGTCTGCAACCAAATCCGACATCTGCAGGCAAAACTGCCTCAAATTTGACTTCTAAATATGCACAGTGACCTGCTCTTTCACAAAGAGAAAACACAGAGTTGCTTGCTAAAATTATCCATTAATTCCAAGGAGTAAATACATTTGGGAAGAAACTTACTTTTTTTTTCCATGAAACAAAGGAAATAAAAGGAATTGGAGAAAACAATCTGCTTTTAATTATTCAGTGAGCTCTTGTAGGGATATGTTAGTATCTGGAGAAAATAGCTCTGCACATCTCATCATATTACACAGCACCTCTACTTGTTTGAGTCAACAAGGAGAGATGCAGCACTTGAATCAAGTGATATTTTAGAGGAAATGATTAAGGGATGCTTCCTTCAGCTGATTTTGGATGATCCTCATTGAGACCTACTTTAAATGCAGCAACAGAATTCCCCCCAAACTTTGCCTGCTTTGGTAGAGGCAAACTGAGTTGTGCCTAAAGGCTCTGGACACATCACTGGGGCCACAGAGTTCGCATGACAAACCACAAGCAGCTCAGCATTGTGCACTTGGTCTCCTGAGAATGATTAATCAGAGATCTAGAGGGACAGGCTTTTCTGAGAATCCCTTTAAAACTAGATGTCTCTAAGGGTACTTAAAAAAAGTCCTTTGTAAGTCTTATTTCTCTGAACAGTAATAAATTATTTCACTTTGATTCTGTTTCTCCCATGCAAATTACAAGGAATTTACAGAGCATTTAGGATGCACTAAGAAAATTGCTGCTTATAATGCTGTGCAAAGAAGATGTTTTCAGTTTTTCCAAACATTTAGATAAATGTTATATTTAGAACAAAAAAATACTCAGGCAAAAGTCACTGACCTCACAAAGTAAAACATATTGTTAAAAATACTGCAACGTCCTTGCTAGCAAAGCAAGTGACCCAAGGGGAATGGTTTCCGAAGCCTCTATACTTGGAGATCTTTGCTTATCAGGGCAGAAAGATAACCAGTGGTGGCTTTGAGCTACTGCTGACTGATTGAATCACCGTGATCTGTACTCTAACTGGAGTGGAATACTACAAACCAGACTGCAAATGCAGAGCAAAAATTGTCTTAATTTCTCTCTTTGTTATTCTGTTCTTCCAGAGAAGGAAGTGAGCCCAGAGCCACTCAGGTCCCTTAGCTATGTGGTTACAATGAGCAGCCACTATTAAGGACATGTCCTGTCAAGGTCTAGTCCATTAACCTCTTGTAGATGCTTACATAGTGTGGGAAAAAAAATCTCTAGTATTGGGAAATCCTGTGGCATTTGCTGTGTTTGCAGCAAACTGGAGGACTCTGGAGAAGGTATCTTCTTCAGGAACTGTTGTAAGAGGACAAGGAGTAGGACAGTGGATTCAAACTGAAAGGGGAAAGTTAGGTTAGATACACAGAATAAATTCTTTCCTCTGAGGATGCTGAGGCACTGGCACAGGTTGCCCAGAGAAGCTGTGGCTGCTCTGTCCCTGGGAGTGTTCCAGGCCAGGTTGGATGGGGCTTGGAGCAACCTGGGCTGGTGGAAGGTGCCCCTGCCCACGGCAAGGGGTGGAACAAAATGATCTTTAAGGTCCTTCAAACCCAAACCATTCCATGATTCTATGCTTTCCATTATCCTTGAGGGTTTCTTACTCCTGTGAATCTGCCTGGCAGGGCTAAAATGCCAAAATGTAAGATCTATTCATACTAACAGAGCACAATTTTCATCAGACAGTGGTGGTGCGCAGACTTGGCCCTCAGGTGCTGTACGGACAAAGAGAAATCCCTGTCCCAGTCTGTCCAGTGCAGAAGTGGAAAGAAAGATGTTCATGGCTCTTGCCCTGATGTAGATAGGAACTGTCATGAAGGAAGAGCTGAGAAGTAAGGAGAACTTATTAAAATAATGTGGTGGTACAGGGTAAAGACTTCACTTCCCATTACAACTCTGCCTGTGTGGAACTCTTGAAGTCTATGGCCCCTAGACAGGGAGCTGAGTTAATACATATTTTCAGTCAAGTCTATGTGATTTATACCAAGTCTTTTAAGTCAATATTCCTTTCTATTTCTGGGCTTTTTTTGCATCATTTCCCTGACTTCTCCCTACTATGTTATTTATTTCCTGACTATTATTAAGAACATCAAAAGAATATCCTGAAATGGTTTTAGCATGCTACACATTGCTGGCTCCAGTGAATCAGGCACTTACACTTCCCTGGTTGTGCTTTCTGACAGTCTTTACGTCTTCAGACCCTCCCAAAAAATGCCTGTTGAGCTCCAGAAAGCCAAGAACATCTTGCCCTTCCTTAAACTGACCTCACAGTGCTCCCAGCATGTTGTGACTAGAAATCAAAGCATGTTCTAATCCTTACTGTGGAGCAATCAGGGGAGGAGATGCACAGACCCCTTTATGGTACACTGACTTCTCTCCATTGGCTAATATCTGCCCAGGTGGGTATAATAATTAATCTAATTAATCTTTTCTTGCTCCCAAAAAATTGCTAACAAATTAAAACCCAATCCCTACACTACAAAAAAACACCTCTTCATACACCTCCAATTCTCCTGCATAAACTGAGGGATCTTCACAGAGAAATAAAGAATTTATTGCTCCTCAGATGCTTTAAAACTTCATGAGAATGTTTTGTTTCACATAAAGACATTATTGCCTGCTGTCCCTGCTTTATACTTGGCTTATTTACACTGTAGTTACCAAAATGTTGGGTTTCAACTATATTTTTGTGTATACAAGAAAGAAAATCCATGTTTTATTTATGGATCTGCTAGTACACAGGTAATTAGAAAGCACTGTGCTCACTGAAATTCAATTATAGAACCTGACTAAACTCCACACCATCATTTGAAACAAATTAATTCATTCTCTGCCTGTCTTGGATTTTAATGTATTCACTTGCAATTTCTGTGTGTAAACCTTTCTCATGTTTTATACATCCTGCAAATTCTGATTATTTTTTAACACAGGCACCCATTGTGTAAGAGATTTCTCTGCTTTTTAGTGCTTCTGGAATAATTATGTTGTCTGCTAGAGAAATCTAGTGACAGTTTGGAGTTTAAAGCTGGGAGAGCTTTGCAGAGAATTTCTGTGCTGTGCTCTGAATCCATAGATATATATACACATACACAGACATACCTGATGAATATACACACACCTGCTGGCAACTTCTCTCATCCCAGGCCAAAATGACAGTCTTGGTACATAACACAGTGTATGGAACAGGCAAAGGTGGTGAAAAGACTTTCTTGACAGTTGTCATCAAGGTAACTATTCTTAGGACTTGGTATTTGCATTTGGGCTGCAGCCAAAGGAGTGTGGCAGCAGGTGAGGGAGTTGGGGCTCTTCAGCCTGGAGAAGAGAAGGTTGTGTGGAGACCTCAGAGCACCTTCCAGGATCTGAAGGGATTCCAGGGAAGCTGCAGAGAGACTCTTGGGTAGGAGCTGCAGTGGCAGGACAAGGGGCAATGGGTATAAACTGAAAGAGGGAAATTTATGTTAGATATTATGAAGAAGTTTTTTTCCTGTGAAGGTCAAGAATGTGCAGATATTACTATAAAGAAATAACAAGAGATGTTACAAGAGATAAGATCTAGATGCAATTAGAAGAATCATTGCATCTACTTATAAGTGAGGAAAAAGAGGGAGATTTTTTCCAAGACATGAACATAAATGTTTTGCATCATTTCCTAAACATTTTCCTCCATCTTCTTTATTTTATGATGTGCATTTGGCTTTGACTAAAGTGTGCTTATCTAAGCATTTATCATTCCCATTCATCTGTTTGTTTTCCTCCTTCTGTTTATGGAACAGATAATTCAGCCTGATTCCCACAGTGAACAGAGGGAATTTGGATTGATTTATTTGGCTTTCCCACTGCAGAAATAAAATTGGCATTCCTCAGGGGTTCATATTTAAGCATTACACATACAAAATGATGCAGTCCAATAAAAAAACCTTGGTATAACAACAACTTTGATTGATGATTCAAGGCAGTTTGTGTTATGACTATATATTTTAGTGAAAGAACTTTTATTTTGTTGTCCTATACCTATTTCATCTAAGGCTTTGAAGAGGTGATACCATTGTTAATGCCTTATTAAGGTATGATTTTCACTAGTATTGCATCTTTCAATAGTCGAAAGAGTTATTACAGGGCTGGCTGCATCCTGGAATAGCAATGTGCATGTAATATAGTCACAGATAGGTCACATGTGAATTACTTCATGAGTGTAGGAAGCAGAACATCCCTTCACTTTGCTTTTTTTTTCCTGTGTTTGTGACAATGTGAATGTGAGAGAACATCTGGAGTATAAGACACCATTAATGACATCATCCATGGGAGAACACTTTGGGTTTTCATAGAAAGGTTTGCTTGGAAGGGAACTTTAAAGGTCATCTATGTCACCTCTCCTGTAGTGAGCAGGAACAGCTTCAACTCTGTGTTTTATTTTAAGCACAAGAAATCATTTCTGGCCTCCAGGGATGAGGAGCCTGTGCCTGATACATCTGCCTGGTCAGCCCTTCAGAGAGGCTGGATCTAGTTTTCAGAACTGGGAGCTAAAGCCCTTTCAAATGAAACTCTTGGGGTTATTCCAGAAGTTTGCAGAGGAAGAGCATCCAGGAATAACAACAGGTAATCACCTACTGGATATTTATCACCTCAGTACCTACAGGTCCAGAGAAGAGCAATGAGGCTGGTGAAGGGACTGGAGCACAAGTGCCATGAGGAGAGGCTGAGGGAGCTGGGGGTGTTCAGCCTGGAGAAGAGGAGGCTCAGGGGAGACCTTCTCACCCTCTACAACTCCCTGACAGGAGGTTGGAGTCAGGTGGGGGTTGGTCTCTTCTCCCAGGCAACCAGCAGCAGGACAAGAGGGCACAGACTCAAGCTCTGCCAGGGGAGGGTTAGGTTGGATATTAGGATAGGAAGAGATTTTTTATGGAGAGTGTGCTCAGACATTGGAATGTGCTGCCCAGTGAGGTGGTGGATTCACCATCCCTGGAGGTTTTCAAGGTGAGACTGGATGTGGCATTTAGTGCCATGGTCTAATAACCACGGTAGGGTTAGACTTGATGATCTTGGAGGTCTTTTCCAACCCAGTTGATTCTATGATTCTATACTGTCCTTTTTCTGTGGACTCATCTCCAAAGGATTCTTTATTGGCTCTTAACCAGAGTCAAACCCTACCCTATGGACAGAGCACCAGCATTATGTAATAAAGGCAAACAAAGTTCTTTATAAAACCTGACATCATGCTCCAAAACTCTAATTGCTATAAATAATATCATGTAGATTCTTTATTCACTCTGTTTCAGTGGTGTCCACACAATGTTTACACACAGTATTTCCACTCTCTTTACCATAGGAACACACACAAAAAGAATCTATACTTTTGTATGTATCTATCTGTGATTGTCTGCTATGACTATCAGCAGCAAAAGTAGCTGTACAACAGTCAGAGCTTTATCAGATGATGGACTGGATTCATTCCTGTTCAGAGCTGCCCAACATCCCAATCACCAGCAGGTCTGAGGTTAAATCTACTCACTCTCTTTAGCACAATCTTGTGAGGGTGATGGATGGCATTTACTGAACAAAATAAACCATGTAGTGGTTCCTGCTTTTCTATTCCTAGAGTCATCATGCTATTTTAAGAGCCTCCCAACACATCTTCAGCCACAGAAACAGCTTTACCTACCCAACCACAGGGTTTGGCTTAGTGCTCTGTGTCTCTTGGCAATGTTTCAGCTGCCATCAGAAAGAGCTGAACCAAAAGAGGTCATTAAAAGACCTGAAAAGGATTTGGGGAAAACCACAGTAAGAATGAGAGTTGTGTCTCTCCTTGCCTCACCTTCAGCTTGTACCATCTCCCCTAGAAACTCTCACAGCTGAGGTGACACATTACTGCCCAGTCTCACTTCTGGTTTTATATTAAAATACCAGTTTAATTTGCAGCAAAAGAGTAAACTCTGGCAGTTTTCAGTGGGAATTGCTCTTGGCTCCGTTACAGCAAGATTTTATGTGCATAACTTTAAACACATGCATCATTCAGTTGATTTCAGTAGGACTCCTAAAGCTTAAGTACCTTGTTGAATCAGAGTCTTTATGCATCAGTGGCTACAGACTCAAGTGCCAATACTCAAACATCATCAGGGGTGAGCTGCTGACTTTCAGATGGCAGGACCTCCCCTACTGGTAGAATCACGGAATGGTTTGGGTTGGAAGGGACCTGAAAGCTCATCTAGTTCCCAACCCCCTGCCGTGGGCAGCGACACCTTCCCCTCGATCAGGTTGCATCACACCCTTTACCAAGTTCTCAGTCCTACCATGCAGCTGCAAAACTCTCTCAAGAAATTCCTCCAGGCTTCAGCAAAAAGCTTATCCTGCAAAGTAAGGTCTTGTATTCACAGAGGATGAAGTATAGAATAGTCACTTAAGAGACAGCCCAAAGGCCTGACTCCCATCCCTGGAAGTGTTCAAGGCCAGGTTGGATGGGGCTTGGAACAACCTGGGCTAGTGGAAAGTGTCCCTGCCCATGGCAGGGGGTGGAACTAGTGAGCTTTAAGGTCCTGCCAACATAAAAAAATCTGTGATTCTGTGATTCTATGACTTAGATTTCATCTAGTAAGTGAGAGAGAGATTTGCTCTGGGATTGGTCCAAGCTTTGCACCTAAGTTTGCAGCTGA
Organism: Acanthisitta chloris; assembly: GCF_000695815.1. Classification (NCBI taxonomy): domain Eukaryota; kingdom Metazoa; phylum Chordata; class Aves; order Passeriformes; family Acanthisittidae; genus Acanthisitta; species Acanthisitta chloris. The sequence goes on along the minus strand of NW_008665260.1, from coordinate 31,036 downwards.
GTCTAGTAAAGTATCTCCTGACACATCCTCCCATTGCAAACTCTGGTTTTCTCTTCAATTCTACTACATGTGAAAGGCAAAGCTGATGGTTTCCTTTTTGCACTGTTAACTCTCATCTCTATGAACCAAGGTGGCAGCAGCAGAGCAGCATTAAAAGGCTGATTTATAAACCAGTCAATTCCTAGTTCTGTGTTCCACAGCAAAGTCAGGACATGCAAATCAAAGCTGTTTGTTAGGAATCTACAGGAAGGATTTAAAATATAGTGGCACTATTTAAAATCCATTTTTGGATATGTTAATACTTTATTAGGAATGTAAATTTATATTAGGCAGTGCAAACCTTTTTTTTTCAGGTTATGCAAATTCATTTTAAGATATGTTAATTGGCTTCCTGACAAGATCAGTAGAACATCTTAACCAAGTCTAATGTAAAAAACAATTATTGAAAAGCTTCATAGCTACATGTATCATAGAATCATAGAATTTAACGGTTAGAATGGACCTTACAGATATCCAGTCCCAACCCCCTGCCCTGGGCAGGGACATCTCCTCACTAGAGCAGGTTGCTCAAGGCTCATCCAGCCTGGCCTTGAACACTGCCAGGGTTGGGGCAGCCACAGCCTCCCTGGGCAACCTGTGCCAGTGTCTCACCACCCTCACAGGGAAACACTTTTTTCTCACATCCAGCCTAGACTTTCCCTCCTTCAGTTTGAACCCATTTTCCCTTGTCCTATCATTGCACTCCCTAACACAGAGTTCCTCTCCAGCTCCTTGTAGGCCCTTCAGATACTGAAAAGTTGCTCTGAGGTGGAGATCTCATGCAGCCTTCTCTTTTCCAGGCTGAACAGCCCCAACTCCCTCAGCCTGTCTTCATAGGGGAGATGTTCCAGTCCTCTTATCGACTTTGTGGCCTCTTCTGGGCTTGTTCCAACAGTTCCATGTCCTTCTTATGTTGAGGACACCAGAACTGCACACACTATTCCAAGTGTGGTCAGATTGTAAACTAAGATTTTGCAACTCAAACAATAAAGATTATATAATTGAAACTCTGAGCTAGGCCCAGATTTGTCAAACAAGCCTATTTAGCCATGAGAGAATATATTTGACACTAAACTGTTCTGTATCAGTCACAAATGTTGCTATCCTGAATATTTTGCTTCTACTTTCTTGTCTCTTTGCTGGAAACTTTTGAAACTACTACTTCAAGACAACCTTTATATCTCTAGGTGGAATAAAGTCCTTAATTCCTCCTTGGTAAGACTTGGATGTAAACCACCAATTTTGACCTCTGCCTGGTCACAACACCTGAGAATTATCCCAGTTGGAAGAGTTAGCACCTCCTCTGGACTCACTGAATCTCAGGCCAACTTTAAGTTTAGTCTCTTTTCTGCACTGCTAAAATGCTGACAGAACATCTCCCTCTTCCTTCTCCCTCCAAAGCCAATGCCTTAAAAGTTAAGGACTTTGGGATTCTTTCCCTTTCTTATTTTATTTTCAGTGTGGTAAGGCCTCAGGTATCTTTTTCCACTTTTTCTCTTTACTAGAATGGTTATTTTTCTTACCCCCCAAGGAGAGGAGAGGAGGCTACTGATGGAAACTTGCACTGAACTTGTACTAGTTGTACTAGTAAGGTAAGACTAAAGATATGTTAATGACCTATCAAGTCAGTTCAGAGAAGACACAGTCACGCTTTGTACCAGAAATAACTCTCACTACCAAAGATCCAAATCCCCTCAGTTTTGGGAAAGTTCATATTTGAACTTGAATTATATCCCTGGAGTCAATTCTCTGCTTTTCCAATCTAAGTTATGAAAATCAGCATCTTAGAAAAGATAAAAACGGAAGAAAAATGAGATGTGGTTCAGTCCCACATTCAAATCACTCATCAGATTACACTGATGGAAGTAAAACTCAGGGACTAAAGGGCCACATTCAGCTGATATTCCAACCATGCCATGGTACACAAGGTTTTTCCCCAAACTCTGCACCTCTCAGGACAGACAAATTGTCTGGGAAACTGTACAACACACAAAGAAAACATTGAAACCTTCTGTTTTATGCTGGAAGTATCTAAACAAAGGTGTTTCCTCAGACCTTAATGTGTTTCTAATGAAAACCTGAAGCAAAAATTTCCCCAATATGATTAGTAATTAAATCTTACTTTTCAACTTCTGGAAAATTTTGTCTTCTTTCGATTCTGATTTTGATGTAATACAGTTTTCCTTTCATTTGAGATTTCTTCTCCCTCTCTATGCTGTTATTCTGAAAACATTAGCCTTTTAGATAATTATAGATACTTTTTCAGCTATTCAGTCACAGGAAAAGTTACTGGAATATCCAAAAAGGAGAAAGCAAAAGCCTCCAGGTCTCCTCAGTTGTCACCATCCTCTAAGGAGCCACAAGTCACAACCTACAGCAAAAGAAGTGCTTGTCAAAAAAGGTGGGGGATCATTAATTCTGGATAGTCACTAAAGAGCTAATGATTTATTCATGTGAAGCTCTCCTGAGAATTCAATGTGCCCAAATGGCAAAGAGACTTGTCAAGCTTGTTATCTGTGGGATAAAGGCTGCTGTCAGCTCTCTGTAGGAGAGCTCTGGTTGCAGTAAGCTGGCACTGCTCGGATCCCGAGGGAGACACTTCATTTCACGAGGAGAGCAGCTTTCCTCTTCTCCAGCTGAGCCTGAAAAAAAGCCTGTACGTGTTTCCACTGATCTTTTTCCCAAAAAAAGCCATCACTCCTGTCTGTTACCACACACAGCTGTTTGAGGGATCTCTCTCTCCTGTGCAAGTTAACAGCAGAGCCAGAGGGGATGTTCTAACCCTTTCCCAGGGCCTTGGCCAGGACCACTGCTCTGGCTCTCCCTTTACTGCCACTCCCCCAATTCTTTGTAAGGAAGGTAAGGACCAATCTTTCTTTCCAAACAACCATAATTAACACTGAACAAATCAGCTTTTGGGAGTCATCAGTGCCTTGCTTCGATCCTGGGGCAAACCCCGAAAGATCAAGCTCTGATTTCTTCCCTTGCAGCACCACAACTGCTTACAAGGACAACCTTCACATCAAATGAGCTGCTCTCTCTCAGGGGAAGCTGCTTTAATTTCCTTGCCAGGTACTAATATGCTACAACAGTCTCATTGGATTTCTCTCGATTTAAGAATTTGATCTCTTCCTCTTCACTTTCCCATTCAATTAGCTTCTTCCTAGTGACTGGGGTTTGAGCAGTGATTTTGCATCTAATAGTAAACAAGCTTGTTCATGCTCATCAGCAAAGTGGCTGCCACAGAGGGTTAGGGTGACAGTATTTATCAATCCAGTCACATAGGACTGTGTTATGGTGATGGCTGCAAGGAAGGGAATCAGTGTTTGATCCCTCAGGGTTTGCCCCAGGGTCAGAGCAAGGCACTGGTGACTTCCCAAAGCTGATTTGTTCAGTGTTAATTATTGTTGCTTGCAAAGAAAGATTGATCCTTATCTCCCATAGCTATATCCCTCCAGACAAGAGAGGAAGATGTCTCCTTTGATGAAAATGTACACTCTAAGAGCTTGGGGAAAAAACAGGACAGAGACACCAAGTGCTGTTCCTTAAGAGTGAAAGTGTGGAGCCTAGGCTTAAAAAAAAGATTGCAAAGAAGGATGAATATTTGCTATAAGAATGTGGTGCATAGGTGGATTTACACAGGGGGAAATGCACGAGGAGAATGCTCAGTTTTGTACAGTGTCACTAGAAATCCTCATTATGTTGCTAATCCAACCTTGTGAGCAAAGCCTGTGGCAGAGCAGCAGTGGAATCTTGGCTGTGGACAGCTGTGTCTTTTGACCTGAGTTTTGGAATTAGTTTCCAAGTAACCCATTTGGATTAGGCTTTCTAGGCAGTAAATTTTCCCTATTTGTTTGCTTTTGTTGCATCTTTAGCTCAAGCCACATCACTGTCCCATCCTCCTGCAGACAACCCGTTAGCACAGAAGTAAAAATAAAAATGAGAATCTGATAAATCATAGAATCATAGAAATTAAGGGTTTGAATGGACCTTACAGATCATCCGGTCCCAGTCCCCTGCCCTGGGCAGGGACACCTCCTCACTAGATCAGGTTGCTCAAGGCTCATCCAGCCTGGCCTTGAACACCACCAGGGTTGGGGCAGCCACCACGTCCCTGGGCAACCTGTGCCAGTGTCTCATCACCCTTAGAGTAAAAAACCTTTTTCTCACATCCAACCTAGACTTTCCCTCCTTCAGTTTGAACCCATAAAAAGCAGATATAACATAAAACTAATGAATATATTTCCATCATAAACTAATAACAACACTAGAGAAAATACTTAGAGAAAAGGGAGCCCTGAGACTCAGGAGGCAAGGAAAGACTTGTTGCACCTAGACCATTTCAAGCTGGGAACAGGCTCTATCCTCCACACCACTCATCCTCTGTGCTGGAGTGTTCACACAGAAATATTAAAAGTGAAAGAAAGTTTCTGAGGACTAAAAAGAAGTGGTTTAACTTGGTTTAAAATAAAGGGGCTGTGGGCTGCTTCTGCCCTAGAAGAAAATATCTTTCATGATTTAGATTTAAACAAAGTTTCTTGAACTCTAAATTTGAAACAGCACATTTAAAGGCAGGTGGGTGGAAGGCTGTGGAGGTGGGAAAGTGAAAAGACAAAGGGAAGAGAACAGGGGAGAGCTCTTGGGAATCTGTTCACGGAGAGCTCTCAGAAATTTTTGAAGTTGAGGAGATATTATGTTAATCTGAGTTCTAATTGCTAGGCAATAAACAACACCCACCTGCTGACTAAATGTCAGGACCAAACTTATCTCAAAATCTGCTTTGAAACAATGTCAGTCATATTATCACAAACAGATTGAACCCTTTCTTGCAGTGTTCAAATAAAAATAAGCCAGAATTTTTAATTACCTCAAGTTAGAGACCTCAGGTAGTTAAAATACCAAACAAACAAAACCCCAACCAAGCTAGTAGTAGGTGGTGAGAGCTGCAGTGAGTTGTGACTGTTTGTGAGCCAGTTACTCAATAAAATCCCCTAGAGCTGCATCCATGTGCTGGTTAGGGATGTGCAGCAGCTCAGAGACCATGTGAGACCAGGAGTGTGTACAGCAGCAAGAGATAACATGGTGAGGTCTCCCCTGAGCAGCATTCCCCATCCAGGAATCGGGAGGGGAGGAATTGAGGTGCTCCCAGCAGCTCAGGTACCTTCTGTGTGGGCAGGAGTTCCATTCTATCCACAGGCAGGAAAACCCTTACAGATCCTGGAGCAATGGGAAGCTTTGGCCATGCAGTCATTGCCTGCACACCTTGGACAGCTCAGGCGTTGGATGAAGGCTTGAGGATGTGGAAACAGCTGGTAACACTGACTGTACATGCAAAACAAAACTGAACATGAATGGCAGTATTTGAAAGGAATATTTTTCCTATCATGAGCAACATATCAAACTGGAAATGTTTCTAGGTATTTAAAGTGTCTTGTCTGCAAGCAGGGTGGTCTCCACACACCAGGATATGCTGCTAACTAAAACACTCACAGGAACTTTGGGAAACTAAACCAAACAAACCAACCATAAACCAAAATCCAACCACCCAACAACTGTGGGAAAGCTCCTCTTGGTACATTCAACCTTTGCCTTCCCTTGCCCAGTGGCCTCCAACGAGCAGGTTTCTACTCATGTGCTCCATACCCATTACAGACTATAAGCCAGAAGATAGTAAATCTGAGACAGGGAATTAATTCTGAACACAAACAAGGCAAAACAACCTCTGTTTGAAATAAAGGAGTTTACTTCAGGTTCACCTTTTCACTGCATTAAGGATAAAGAGTCTTCAAAGCTAACAAAATGTATTTTGGAATTCAGTGCTTGGAGAACTGATGGCAAACCCCTACCTTCATCTTTGCTTGGGGAGTGTCAACCCTCTCTATGATGCAGCAGAACAGGCCTCCTTTGCTCTAGATAGCAGGTCTTGCCAGATGGAAGGAGTCTGGAATCCTTGGTTTGCTTAGAGTAAGGCAAATGCATAGATGGATCAACATATAACTAAAACTGCACATTAAAATGCTGTGGAGCTTTGACTTAGTCCATTATTGAGTTGGAAGGGCAGTGAATCATCGCAATACTAGATTTAGGCACTGAGTTTCTTTCCATTCAAAAAACCCACACTTTGTGCCTTTACTTAAGGAATCCTCTTTGTATGCAAATGCAGCTCATCTGAGACAGGAGTGAGCACAGGAAACACAAGTTGATTTAAAACAGGCTATGCAATATTTTCATAAAAAATTAGATTCTCAAGTTATTTAAAGTCCATGGGACTTAGACACAAACCTCTGAGGATATGAATCAAAAGCTTTTCCTCTTCCTTCACTGAATGCAAATGAGAACTTGAATTAGCACAAACATCATGATGCCACATGGCCAGTCCCTGCCAGGGAATAACAACTTTAGCTTGCAAGATCCCTCAGTGCTGTTGTGCAGCTGAGTCACACCTGTCTGGGGGATAAATGGAACAATGATTCCAATCCAGATGGGATTAGGAGCTGCAGGATTTTTAAGAAGCAAAAGGATGACCCTACAGTCACAAAGTCACATTTGTTCTTGGGAAAACTGAATTCATCTCCCTGCTCTACTCTAGCCCTTTTGCATAGTCCTGGGCAAGACACCAAGGGTTCCCTTTCCTCTTCAGGCTGTTATGAGAATAAACACATAATAAATTCAGAGGCATTTTGGTACCACTGCAGAGAGGACCAGGAAAGTACACAAGTTCTTGGAAAGGAGCTGGAAAGCCTTTTTTTATATTTATTTCTCAATGTGGACAACATTTCACAGCAAGAACACATTTATACACATTTACTTAGCCAATTTTGGGAGTGGATTGAGTGAAACCTGTGTGCAGGATGACAGTATCCTTGTGGGAAGCTAATGTGAAGTATTACTTTGCTTTAACTTCTCATTCTACCTTGCTGTGCAATAGATTCTCTGAGTGGATAAACATAAAAAGAGAAAGAAGTAGGCAATATCTTAAGTAATTCTTGTAATAACCAGTTTAGCCATTATTCATCATTGAATTGGAAGTTACATTTAAAAGCTTTTATCCTATTAAGATAAACAAAAAGGAGCCAGGTGGTGAAAAACTTCACCACAAAGGGCAATCAATGGACAGATGGAAGGGAAACACATTGAAAATGATGTATTGGAGAAGGATCATGGAAATATACACTTCTGTCTCATTTTGGACAGTGAAGTGTAATCTATTGCAGCTCCCAAGGGACATTTAAATATCACCTAGCAGAAGGGCTAAAATGGAGTTTGTGGAGAAAATCAGATAGTCAAAGAAAACAGATGCTAAACTGAGATCTGGAATATTCTGAGCCACCAATTTAATAGAGAAAGAAAACTCGTGAAAAATACTACAGCTGCAGCAGGAACACTTGAAAAGCAATGACAATTATGTACTCCCAGAGCAGCAGAAGGTAAAAGTACAAAAGTGAAGCTCTAAGTCAGTAATAGTAAAGGTTGTTGGAAACACTATGGTTATTTCCTTCAATTTCAGTCCCAGCTGACGTTATTTTTCTATTTATAAAAGACACTTGGTTTGTTATGAGACATTTCTCATGTTTATAGATCTCTCACTAGAAGCTGAAGAGTTTTTGGTATTCTATGAGAAATGTATATAACCTTGGAGTCTTCAAGGAAACTGTCTGTATATTATACCCATTAGGGCTGAATTTATGCACTTAAACCCATAAAGTGCCTAAAGATGCAGACAGAGGTTTCCTGATTGCTCCCACTGATTTCAATCACCAGACATTTATCAGCAGTGTTGGCTACCTTGTTGCTTCTATAAATTCAACCCAACTACTTGGAATTGCTTTTTAAGACACAGAAGACTGAAAATCATTCTCATCCATAGAATTTGCTGTTTGCTCAGCACAGAGGAGAGATCCCTCCATTCCTGCCCCATTCTGGGGCTAAGAGAGGCAGGAACAGCATGACAAAAGGAATATGCTGGAGTGTGTACCAAGCGACCCTGGAGCTGCTAATTCAGTTGCATGGTAGGGCCAGAAAGCTGGCAGGGAGTGGAATACACGTATTCACACAAGGGTGAAGCAGTGACTCCTTCAAGCACAGCTCCTAGAGCTACCAACTTCCACTCTTTGTCCAGTTAAACACATCATAAAAATGAAAGACTTTCCATCTGACTTTATTTGGGTCGTATAGGCATGTCCCTTATGATTCTAGAAGTATCTGCCCTGCTGCCTGGCTAGTAGAGTGTGCCATGAGTTATTGCAGAGGGATGACCAAGAGCTGTTACCCACCACCACATCTTTGCAGTCTGTTCCTGCTTCAGCACGTCTGAGAACTCTTTGTATTTATGCCCTATGAAATGAACAGGTCAGGAATAGTTCCCAGAGTCTGCATAGCATTCCCATTCGCCTTCAGAAGGCAGTGACAACTGGATAGTATTGGAAAAATTCAAGGAGTTGATGCCTTCACTTGCTCACAGGGAAAACACTGTGTGGAGCTCATCAAGGAAATCAGTGTGGAAGCCCCAAAACATGTGAAGTTTATAGGTCTGAGCTTAAGCTAGCAGCGCTCCCTGCTCCTCAGAGACAGTGCATGAATCCTGGGATGAGGAGCTAAACCTCTTAGATTTGCTTAGGATGCTTCCCTGTTAACAGACAACAGTTCTATGGTTGCAAGACTAGAAAGTGATACTTCTAAGAGTATTTTCCAAATGAGGTGGCCAAGACTTGTGATGATCCATGGCAAAGGGATTGCAAACAGTGTACACTCTTGGTTCTATGGTGAATAAAGTAAAGTTCCCATGTGGCAAGACTGAATTTTTGCATGGGGATTGCAACAAGTCCTGTCTCAGAGATCTAACCCTCCTTACTTCAGGGCTCTCTTTAAATACTTCCTTCAAAATGCTCCTTCTGTTCTACACCAGTTGAAAAGTTGAGAAGTGGCACCCTTAGCAGACACTTGATGTTTATCAAATTCCTTAAAGGAAGGTACCAAAATGCCTAACCAATGTATCTATGCTGCTTGCAGCATCTGCTGTTTCAATATTATGAAATAATAAGAGTGGAGTCACTGTGGAATGTTCCAGCCCTTTGGAACTCCCAACTGCAAGCTGCTATGGAGGCACACAGCTTACTTGAGCTTAAAATAGGAAGACACATTTCTATGACCAAGAATAGTAAAATCAATCATCATAGCAAGGATTAAAATACAAGGACTCCTCATCCTCCCAGCCCAGGCCATTGGCTACTCCCTGCCTGGGTAAAGGATTGTTTGGGGGGGTTTGTTTGTTGTTAGCTTGTTTTGGTTTGGTTTTTTCCCATTGCACACTCCAAATTTTGGCTACTGTAGTTTCTGGCTTCCATTAGGCATAACTAGTCTCAGCGTTTATGCCATAATAGTTCAAACTAGATCTTTCTTCCAATTCCCATTGCCAGCTCATTTTTTTTTTCACTTTATTTTCAGCTACTCCGTGAAAAACATGAAGATATTTTGTAATGAGAAAGAAGGATTTCAGAGTACGAAGCTGCTGTACAGCCTAGCTTCAAAACAACCTCCCACCACAGCACACCAGCGAGGAGCCCTCAGAGACTCAGTCTGGGAAGGGGAAGGGGGAATAAAGCAAAGAGGGAGCAGGAACCACACAAGCTTGCAGGAAGAAGTAAGTTCAGATGTATTTAATATGCAGTGAGTAATTAGAAATAGAGGCTTTTCTTGTCCCTGTTAAACCAGAAGTCTGGAAAGACTCTATCAGTTTAGCACTGGCATCATTTCAACCCCTGCAAAGGGACAGAGAAGAAACAAAACTAGGTTTTCCAGACCTCTGTGAGCTGATACAGAATCTGCTTTATACAACTTTCGCACTCTCATTTTCACATTCTGCTAGTTGTGACTAGAAATCCCTAAAACTGAATATTTCCCTTCCATTAACCTTTCCTGGAAGTATTAAGCATTTGCATTTCCAAGTCGATGCCTATTTTTTTTTTTTGCTGTGATCATTAATTAGGGCTTGGCGTGGAGTTTATGTTAATTTTGTTGATTGCAGATTTTTTCATTAACAGATTATCCAACTGCACTTGTACCGTGGTAATTCCGGGTTGGAAAAGGGCCCTCACTGCTCTCCCACTGGTTGTAGCTGCCCTGGAGGAAGGTGCTCTCTGGGACTTCTCCCTTAGGATGCTGTTGGGGTGCACAGTTGCTCCTTCTCTGCCTTGTACCCCACATCCACCCAAAGGCCACTTTTAGACCATACTGGCACTTTATTCTCAAGGTCCAAAGAAGTAAATAGTGATAATAAATGAAAAGGTAGTAGATAAATGATTAAAATACTGAAAGAAATTAATTTTCACATGCTTCATTTGTTTTAACTTACCTCTCTTTTCTCCATTGAACACCAACACCAGAAAAAATCCCTCAGCTTTTCAATATGACTGTTTCAATAAGCTGTTTTGTTATTTGGTTTCTTCCCTGTATTTCTTGCTATATACATTATTTCCAGGAAAATTCTGGGAAGCTTTTAAATGAAGGCTTTAACTGATCACATATGCCCCTCATCAATACTGCCTCCAGCAAGCCTAAGCTTCTTAAAAAAGGTCTTCAGAAGAAGGCAGTAAAGCTGTTTAGAGTAAATTAGAGAGTCATTTTCTTGTTAAAATCCGAGGCTGAAGGGAGAAATCTTTTTAGGAATCAAGAAAAGACAGAGGCAGCAAGAAAATGAGAGAATATAATGACATGCCTAAACTTTCAATCTCATTTTTTCTTCTGTTTGCATTCATTTGGACAGGTGGAGTAGCTTCTACGCACAGAGTAGATGAGTTAAGAGGGACTAATAGAGAAAATTAAAGCGTCCACTCTGAAATAACTGTGAGTTTAGCATTGGAAAAGAGAATCAGAATCTCTCAGCAGCAGGTAAGCTCAGACACTGTTGTAAATGCTTCTGCCTGGGTAGGAAGAATCATAGAATTTAAGGGTTGGAATGGACCTTACAGATCATGTAGCCCCTACCCCCTGCCATGGGCAGGGACATCTCCCACCAGACCCGGCTACTCAAGGCTTCATCCAATCAGGATTTTTGGTTGGGGCAGCCACAGCCTCCCTGGGCAGCCTGTGCCAGTGTCTTACCATCCTTAGAGTAAAAAACTCTTTTCTCACATCCAACTTAGACTTTCCCTCCTTCAGTCTGAACCCATTACCCCTTGTCCTGTCATTGCAGGTCATAATAAAGAGTCCCTCTCTGACTCCCTTCTAGGCCCTTCAGATATTGAAAAGTTGCTCTGACGTCTCCATGCAGTCTTCTCTTCTCCAGGCTGAACAGCCCCAGCTCTCTCAGCCTGTCTTCATAGGAGAGATTCTCCAGTCCTCTTAGCAACTTCATGACCTCCTCTGGACTTGCTCCAACAGTTCCATGTCCTTCTTATGTTGAGGACACCAGAACTGCACTCAGTATTCCAGGTGGGTCTCACGAGAGCAGAGTAGAGGGGAAGAATCACCTCTTTTGACCTGCTGCCCACACTCCTTTGGATGCAGCCCAAGATTCAACTGGCTTTCTTTTTTATAATGGTTGAGCTCCACTGGGTTGTTTGTTGTTGGCTGTTTTTTGCCCAGTCTGCAGTGCACAGGAAGGAGCTTCTCACCCAAAGAGCTGCAGACCTGTTGCCTACAGGTTGGTCATCACCAAGGATGTGGTTTAGCCACATTCCTGAGTTGACTTTTTGCAGTATCTCCAGGGATCACATTACCTCCTTGTGCCTCAGTCACCCTCCGTTTAGGAGTGATAATCACACATTCCCCTTGTTAGCAAACTCTCAGATTAAGCAAATAAGAAGTGCTGAGTAGAAGCTAATTATTGTTTATGGCTCTAGAGAACTGCCTGTTGTAAAAAGAAAAGTTGTATTTTTCTGTTTTCTCTTTAGAGATTCACTGACTGCGAACTAATTTCTTTGAATCTGTCAGATTAAAGGAACAAGGCAGAGGTTGTTAGATGCTCTAAATTTGTAAATCAAGCCTCTGCATTGCTGTTTTCCAGGGAAATCCTCGAAAAAAATAACTTCAGAGAAATCTTAAGCTTCTTTCCAAAGCCTTAAAACTCTCTAGGGAAATAACTTTCACTCTGGAGTGTGTTGACATTTTACTACCTGAATCTTCTTGTGAAATTATCATAGAATCATAGTATCAACCGGGTTGGAAAAGACCTCCAAGATCATCAAGTCCAACCCTACCGTGGTTACTAGACCATGGCACTAAGTGCCACATCCAGTCTCATCTTCAAAACCTCCAGGGATGGTGAATCCACCACCTTCCTGGGCAGCACATTCCAATGCCTGATCACTCTCTCCATAAAAAATCTCTTCCTAATATCCAACCTAACCCTCCCCTGGCAGAGCTTGAGTCTGTGCCCTCTTGTCCTGCTGCTGGTTGCCTGGGAGAAGAGACCAACCCCCACCTGACTCCAACCTCCTGTCAGGGAGCTGTAGAGTGTGAATTCATGGTCTTGACATCTCGTTTAGGAAAGGAAGTCTGTGAAATGCAAATGCAAAGCCAATTCTCCATCTAATTCAGATATTAATAGTCCATGTTCAAGCTGCAGCTTTTATTAGAGAGACCTTCTGGTCCATCTTTGCTTATGGATCTGAAAACATCCTGTTCATGAGACACCTTCCTCTAACACTTTGCCTCTGATGCTTTTCTGGGTTAGATGGATCCTGGGTAAGATTTCATAGCTTAGAGAGATACATGTTATTTGAGAAGTAAAGGCAAATCTGCAATAATAACATAATCTATAAGGCACCTTGTGATGGCTGAGTAAAAATGACATTTTCTATCATCTTATGTGACATTGCTAAGTAACCCAGAAATTCTCCAGTGCAA
>NW_008665260.1:7241-18136 GCF_000695815.1 Acanthisitta chloris | reverse complement strand
TTCCTGCTGTCAATGAATTCAAATACATTAAATTCCAGCTAGAACAAGCAAATATTACAAGTAAACAGAAAACAGATAGTTTACACCTCTTGCTCGATCTTTGGCTGTCAACAGCTACAATATCTTCTAGCCCAAGGGGCTCTGCAAGCAAAGGAGGAGGCAACTTTCTGTATCAGCTTCAGAGAACTTGAAGGGGATATTTTCCTCACAGCTTCCTTCTTAGGGAATAGTTTAAAACCACAAGTCATTTCAGTCAAGCTGGCCGTGCTCCAAAGGGCTCACAGCTGGAGCTCATTCTGTTGATATATCAACTTCAGCTTCATCTACTGATTGTGGGCAGGTGTAAGGGGCACAGAGACCAGGAAGGGCATGGGGCTGTTTTTCAGGGACTGAGCTGTGAAACACACACCAGCACAATCAAGGAGCACATGCATACCTAGACTGGGTTTTGGCAAGAATTGTGCCCTTCTTGCCTCTGAAAAATCTGGGGCTTCAAGGTCTATCCCTGAGCAAACAAGCAGAGGAAAGAAGGAAATCATCCACAAGGATATAGCCAGGAGAGGAGGGGAAGCAATTGAGGTTATGGTCTGATGGAGGTGTTTTTAATGCCTGTTTTTGCCAAGCTGGAATGACCTTCCCTCTGCATATCACCTGCTGTCATCACAGGAGGTTTATTCATTGCACTTCGTCTTGAGATTGTTTCAGCCTTTTCTTTTAGCTGAGGTTTTTAAATCAGGCTCTCCAGACAGACACAGAACACATCTTGCAAGCTTAGGCTTGGAGCTTCTTGGTAAGGATGCAAAAATGCATTATGCAATAGCAAGCCTGATATATCTGTCTAAGAGTATCACAGCACAGTGCTCCATCTTTATGGGAGATGGAAAAAGAAAAGAGTTGTAGTTTTTATGGAGTGCTAAAGGAGCAAATTGTAGCACTTCCTCCTCCATCCTTTTTGGCTGTATTCATCATTCGTGCTTCTCCTTCCATGCTTCTCCCTGGTGCATCATTGCTGGGGAAATGGCATTAGTGAGGATATTCAATGTAAGTCGTAGGGAAAAAAAAGAGACACTGCAGCCTATACAAATCAGCCTCAGGGAAGTCTTTGGGGGAAAACTGATATTGCTGAGTAGTTTAGAAAGCTAATGTTGTCATTCAGGGTAAGATTTAAAACTGTGGATAAAACATGAAAAAAAGAATGAGGGAGTTGATGGAAGCAGCTAGGGAAATCGTAAATGGAGACAAGGCAAATAAATTCTATTTACCTGCCTGTCAGTGTAGCTAAGCATGAATCACATTGCCTTCCCCTTTCACCTGCCCTCCTAGGCTAGGCAAACCTAAAATTATTCCATAGTACAGATGTTATTTTTCTTGCTCAGAATATCCCACATTTGGGGCCTTAAGAAAATCTTTCTGTAATGTTAACCAATCTAAATCTCTTCAAACTCTTGTGTAAGAGGAATGTGTTGTGAAAACCAAGGTGATCTCTGTCCGTGTCACCTCTCTGCAACAAGGCTGGTGAAGGCACCTGCCAGGGGATATTTGGGCTGGATATTAGGAAGAGATTTTTTACAGAGAGAGTGATCAGGCATTGGAATGGGCTGTCCAGGGAGGTGGTGGATTCACCATCCCTGGAGGTTTTCAAGGTGAGAATGGATGTGGCTCTTAGTGCCATGGTCTAGTAACCACAGTAAGGTTGGACTTGATGATCTTGGAGGTCTTTTCAAACCAGGTTGATTCTATGATTCTATGATTCCTTGTTTCCAGCATTTCTGGAGGGCTAGAAATGGCTGGTAAAAGACATTTTTAGGGATGTTTGCAGGAATACTGAAAGTTGTTGTCATGCTGCTGGAAAGAGTCCAGACAGGATAGTCTGAATAGGACTTTATAAAACTAAAATCACCAATGAATTTTTAAAATACACTTGTAATTGGCACCATTAAAGTCACAGGTTAGCAGAGCTGGAGGCTGCCCCTGGGCATGGGTTGTAAAAGTCGACTTAGCATGTCTTACACATCTTTCCTTATGGAACTGTTCCTGTTGAACTCACTCATAAGGTCTCCAATTACTCTTTTTCCTTACTCCCCTCCAGGCTGACCAAAGATCACAGAATGATTTAGGTTGGAAAACACCTTTAAGATGATCAAGAGCAACCTGTGACTGATCACCACCATTTCAACCAGACCAGAGCACTGAGTGCCATGTCCAGTGGTTCCTTGAACACCTCCAGGGATGGTGACTTCACCACCTCCCTGGGCAGCACATTCCAAAGCTTGAGCGGTGCTGCTGAAGGGAAAGAAAAGCTGAGTCAGGGCACAAACCTCAGAGAGTCAACCACTCTGTTCACAGAAAACAACTCCCCACGTTCATTCACTTGCTAATCTCAGTTGGTGTCTCTGCACACATACACAAAGTGTATATATTGCTTATCTCCTGTTTCCAGTATCTTAATTTTCCTGTAAGGAAATTGGGACTATTCAGAATATGTAAAGAAAAGCAGGGTGTGAGTTTTTGCAGGAGGAGGGCCAAAGTTTGTTAGCTCTCTGGTGCATGGAGCACCACTGAGTAAGTGTTGGTAAAGCACAAAATCCTGACTGAAGAACAGGACATATTTTACTAGAAATATGAATGATACAAGTAGAAAAATCATTTTAGTCCAGAGATAAATTTCACTCATTCACTGAGAAAGAGAACCTATGTCCAACTGATAGGTAGTTTAAGTATGTAGAAGATACACATACCAGCATATATCATTGCCTGGAAATATCATTGCCAACATCAGCTGTGAGAAACTTATTTTCTGTGTGTTCTGCAAACAAATGTCCCAAGAGTTTTGTTCCACTTGTTCCACTAATGATCTTCATTTCTATACCAAATCCACAACTAAATCCAAGCAGTCACCAGACAAATTGGGAGGATCAAAACAGCAAAACTGCTGGGAGGTTCCATCTCTCTCCAAAGAGCCTAAGGTAAAGAGCAAAGCTACCTCTAACAAGAGCAATATCCTGCTTGTGTGACTCACTAATCCAGTTTCTTTCCATTTAAACTGGAAGTTAAATGCTCTTTTGTGTTAAGAGTCAATACCCACCCCAGTCCTCTCCCTTAGGCAGAGGAAAGGTAATGATTCGGGAGTGGATTAGTGCAGGAATGGGGCTGCAGATTCCCATTGCAGCTTCCAGAGCTGGTCAAGGAAACATGAGAAATACTTACTGCTACCAGGCAGGGCCTTTTGCTCTTTTATACACTGAAGGATGCGTGATCAACAAAGCAGGAGGTGTGAGAGGCTGTGTTTTCGGGTCTCACATCTCCAGGCAAGTTACTAAACTGCTTATGACACAGTGGCCTTGGCCTCAGAGCAGCTCCTGATAAACCATTGCCAGGACTGCTCAGGTTTTCCAACACAACACCTAAACTGCTTTTTCCTCCACTCCCTCCTGTCTCTCATCACCCTGTGGCTAAAGTGGGCAGTTTTCTATTTTTTTCCCACTGCACATGTTTATATTCTGAAGGATTTTTGCCAAGGTTTAAGCTGTTAAGAAGGCTCAGCTTTACAGAGCTGACAAATGCGGCAAACACGGGAAGAGTTCCAAGTCATCTTGAGTGGTTTTAATAACCAGATATTTTAATGTGAACTTGTAACGGACAAACTGCTACAGGAGTAGCTCTTTCTTTTGGTGTTCCAGCTGGTTAATTCCCAATTAAATTCCTTCAGGACATTTTCAGAGCTCTGAAGCACTGAGGAGTTTGTAGTCAGACATCTCAGTGCTGTTCTTTCAGTGCTGGCAGCAGCACAGATTAAAATCCACTAAATTAGATTCTCAAAAAAAAGCCTGATGGCCCAGTTGTTACCTCTCAGATACTCAATGTATCAGATATTCAGCATAAGAACATAGAAGTGAGTCTGTGTTTTCAAATGTGCTTTCCTCAGGTGATTTTCCCCCCCTGCACTCCTGAGTTTAGCACCCATGATTTTTGTTCATCCTTGACATTGTTTGGGGGCACAAGAATCTGACTCTTCTTTTCTACACTGTTGTTTCTAACATTGCTAAAAGCTAAAGACAAAATTTACTATAAACTCTCTGCTAATGAAGCTCAAGGACTGCCTTTTAGTCATGTCCAAATACAACTGCATAAAAAGCAATGATCAAACCAACATTTATGAAACCTTTTTGTCTTTCCAACACTGCAGAGTGATCATTTCCCATTCCAGTGTAAAATGTTGGGGAAACTTCATCCTGAGAAGAAATTTGAAGGAACAAATGCTCCAAGATCAAATGGAATGAGGTAAAGTCCATTTGCAGGAGAAAGAGAAGTACTGGGTACCACTTGCACCACTGGGAATATCCCAAACAATCTCAGTTCTCCCAACCCCCCTCCCACACCTCCCCAGATCATCCCCCGACCCTGCCTGGTGTCCATCCCCAATGGTCTGGAGTTCCATCCAGAGAAAAATGTGCATCAGCATAAGAGAGTTTTGATAAAATAGCCACACTGGAGGCTCAAGATTTTAGGTGGCAATGAGAGGACAGAAGTGCACAGACAAGTGAGCCTTGGGTGTACTTTGAAGAACAAAGCATGTATTTTCATTATCTAGTTCCAATCTCCTGCCATGGGCAGGGACACCTTCCACTAGCCCAGGTTGCTCAGATCCACATCTAACCTGGCCTTGAACACTGTCAGGGATGGGGCAGCCACAGATTCTCAGGGCAACAAATATGGTTTATTCCCCACCTCTATCTCTCATCTGTGCAAAGGCAATTGGGATGCCAAAGGCTGAAGGCAGGACAGCCTGACATAGGGTCCTGAGGTCTCATTGTCCTGACACAATTAACCCAAAGTCTACTGCACCATGTTTTGGTGTTTTCTCCTAGGCCATGTGCTTCATTCTCTCTTCCCTGGACTCTCAGCAGATGTGCATTTTTGGGAACCCCCTGCCCAAACTGCACACAGAACTCTGTCTTTGCACAACTCCTTTGGTTCAGAGGTCTCAGGGTGCTGCTGAGCCTCATCCACAGCCAAACAACATAATTCACTCCAGTTCAGCTTGTGACTAATCTCCAAGACCCCTTTCTGAACAACATCCCTACTGAAGACCCCTCTTGCCACTCATGGTTGTGCATAGAGACTGGCACTGCTCCCTGCTGAGTCACATGCTGCTTTTTCCTGATTACATCCAGTTTAATCTGCTCTATTTCAGTCCTTGGACACTCCTTGCTCTCCTACCTGCCATCCTCCCCAGCTCCTGCTTCAGTCTGAGTCACAACATGGATGAAATCACATGAATTTCTTTGGCTGTAGCTCTGAGTGATGATAATTTTTTTTTAGAGTTGGTCAAAAGGGCATAATTATTGACAACCAGAGCATGGGTCCAATCCCCATTAGCAAGTTCCACACATCAATGGGTGCCCACTCTGCTTGAATGAAAGCTGATAATGGTATTGTGTGCACTCAGTGCCTGATGGATTGAAACAAAGCTCTCTGGCTGTAAGGTTAGGGGAGAGTTCTGCATGTTGAAACAAGTGATAATTGCATTGACATAGTGGACACCCTATTTTTAGAAGAATCAGTGAGGTCTTCCAGCCCTAGAGTTATTGCCCTAGATAATGGCCGAGGGAGAAAGAACAAGAGCTGTCTTGTGTGCAACACAGCTCACACACGTTACCATGCTGGATGGTTTCTACCACTCTGTCATTGCCTTCATCTTTTGCTATGGCTTTGAGTTGATGTGGCTTCACCAACCACACAGACAAATTTTAAGGTCATATTTCACCCTCTCATTTTGTTCATCTACATGTCCCATGACTAATATAACCAGGTAGAGCTGCTGCATTTGGCAGCTAAAAGCAGAACAGAACTGGCAAAGCCACACACACCTCAATGTTTAGTTGCTCCATGGAAGGAAACAGCCTCTCCCAGACAGACTGAAAGAGTTGTAACTTTACATTTCCTGCATGATGCTCCTTGAATTTTGAGGCGCCTACATGTGGTGATCTGAGGGAATGATCCAATTATCAGGTTAATCTAATAACATGTACATGTAGCTGCTGTGAGAAAAGAGCTTGTCAATCAATAAAGTATGACTTAATTGACTTTGAGTCAATTTTGAGTTCTTTAACCTTGATATGGTTGAGGAAAATACTTGTGTACAAACAAGTACTGAAAATACCTGTCAATACACCACACAAAAGTACAATTCTCTGGACAGCAGCAGCACTGAGTGTCTCCAGCATCAATCCTTTTGCTCTTCTTAGAGCTCATAGAGTGTCACAGCAGAGACTTTGTATTTCATGTGTAGAAAGTTGATACTTGGGTGAAATGTAGACAATTAGCATGTCCTAATACAGCCATTAGATTGCCAACAGTGCTGGGTTTGGCTTAGCCCAGCTCCCATGAGTGAGTGAACACAGAGCTTGGGATCAAACCTTGTGTATAGACTAGAGTTTAGGTACAGCACATAAATCACAGCTCAAAAAAACCACCTGCATTGTGACTTTCTGCATTCTTACACTGACTTGCTTGAGTGTTATGCATGATCTGGTTACTCTGGTGATTTTGGTTTCATTATGGCAATTATAAGGGACATAATTCAAGAAAATAAACTCTTAAAATATTTTCAAAAAATTAAAATAGTAGAGGATTAATTGAAATTGCATAGAGTTATTATACTAATATCCAGCCACAGTCTCAGGAGTCTGTTAGCAGTCAGTTCTCATCACTAAACTGTGACATCTGACCACAAAAAGGAACTCCAGGTTTGCCTGATCTGAAATGTTTTGTTCCCTTGTGCTCCAGATTAAAGCAGCAGAAAGTGCTGCAGGGAGAATGTCTGAGCCTTGTGCAGCCAAGTGGGTAAAACCCCTGGAAAACTGATCATTTTTTCAGTAATCTTTTTTTGGCTTTGTCCCACTTACAAATGGCATGAGCTAGAGGGTTCATATGAAAACTACAGAGAGATAAACATAGGGGAAAAACCAAACAGAAGCCTTAGAATCTTCAGCTACAGCTTCTGCTTTTGAAGGTATTGATATGGTGCTTGCTGTGACCCTTTTAGTCTCTAGCCAGCGTGAAACTACCTTTTATGTGTGCATTGGTAAAAGGGGAAAGGAGTAATTCTGAAATAAAGGTTATTGAAAGAGTAAAGAAGAATAAAACTAAAGAAAAATTGCCTATTTGGGCTGTGCATTTGGGCATAGCTCAGAATACTTATGGTTTCTGTACATACAGCAACAGATTTCCATGGGCCTTTTGTTGGGTATTTGGGATGAGCTTTTCGTATACATCAAGAGGAGAGGCAGATTTTTGAGGCAGCCAGAGAAGGAAAGGTGTTTTGTCTAAAACCCATTATTGCCTTTGTTTTTCTCCAGTTTCAGCCTCACCCTTGGAGGCCCTTCAAGAGGTATTGCTGGGTCACTTCACACCAGGACAGGCACAGGCTGGTTAAAAGCCAGTGAAAATCTTCTTAGTGGGAGGCAGGATTGCACTCTGTCTTTGTCCAGCATTGCATCTGACCTTAAATCCTGTGCTAGCTTTTAGCTTCATTGCATTTCATCAGAGCAGATTTTTCAGCAGACAGGAATTGAGTGGCACTCGTGTAAAATCCTGCACAGTGACCATGTGCACACTGGGGAGGATTTGAAGAATATGATTTCATGGAATCACAGAGTGGTTTGGGTTGGAAGGACCTTAAAGCTCATCTTGTTCCACCCCCTACTATGGGCAGAGACACCTTCTCCTAGCCCAGTTTGCTCAGAGCTCCATCCAACATGGCCTGGAACACTCCCAGGGATCGAGCAGCCACAGCTTCTCTGGGCAACCTGTGCTAACACCTCATCACCCTCACAGGGAAAAATTTCTTTCTAATATTTAATCTAAACCTGCTCTCTCTCAGTTTAAAGCCATTTCCTTCTGTCCTGCCAATTTATTATGCTGCTCAGCTAAATGAATTTATCCCGGGTAATCCTGTTCTGATAAGGAAACCTCCTGCCAGGAAAAGAGAATAAGAAAAGTTACTCACATTTCATGTCAATATAGTTCATGACTCTTGGTGCATTTTAAAAGGGAAACCACAAATGGTATATAATTAGCTATAGATTTTTTAATGTTTCAAATTCTGTAATCATTCTCAGGGACTTTATTTGAATTAATCCTTACAATTCTCTGTCTAGAGATTAGGATCAAGTTCCATTTAAAATTGCATTTGAAAGTGCATACCTTGGATCCTAACCAGAAAAGAACATTAACTGTTACAGCTGAATAGCTGCTGGACAGAAATAAACAGAGGGGAAAATCTCTTTTTCATTTTCCACTCCCCTAACCTCTTCACAAAAACACAAGCTCTGACACACAATTCTATTTAAAAAAAAACACTCAAAAAGCCTAAGAAAAATGCATTCTATGTGTATTAAAACTGATTGAAATTCATATTAGTATTTCTTCTTGATGTTCCCTACTGATCCTATATCATTGCATCATAATGAATACAATTTATTCACAAACTTGTCCAGATTTTGAGGAGCAAGAATAGAGGAAGGAGATGAATAAATTTCCAGGGGAAAAAAAGTAAATCAAGGTACAATTCCCATTAGAGCAGTTAATTACTACAGAGCTTTTAAACCACCATCAATTCAAAGCAATACACCGATGTCAGAGCAGAAGTATTTATTCTGAGATAAATATCCCCAAAAAACCAGGTAAATCTGCTAACTCTGAGTGATTTACTTTTTTAGGGTTTGTAATCATTTGAGATTAAATCTCCGATTTACAGCTCTGCCCAGAGCGTCAGTTCCTTCATACTCCTAATGGAAGTTGTGTAACCTGCATCAGAGCTGGGTGGAAAAGGCATAAAGCAAGCTGAGTAAATAAACTCATACACTACTGGCACAGGAGAATAGGCAGAATGAGCTTTCAGCCAGGCTGAATAAATCCACAGCTGAGGAGCTCTGGGCTCACAGCCCACGCAGGAGCTCTCTGCCCAGCAGGCAGAGCTGGGACTCAGGGTGGGCACTGATAAGCCACTGAGCCAGACTTTGCTCCCACAGCTTAGCCCACTCTGTGTGAAGAGCTATCCCTGCTCTGCAGAAAGCATTCAACAGTTTTGGTGCTCCCAAGAGCCTCAGAGCAGGAGAACCACAGGTGAGGAGCAAAGATAAAAGCATCGACCAGTGAGGGATTTCCCACCCTGCTTTGAAGTATTGCCCATCTATCATGAGCATGAGGGGGAATGTCCACGTGTCCCAGCATGGAAAGGTACAGGACACAAATATATTATGCTCCTTTCCCCTCCCTGTCTATGCTCCCTGAATCTGCAGGGTAGTTCATGAGCTGGTTTGCTCATTCTAAGAACATGTAACGGGCCAAATGTGTCCTTTCTGTACCTACAGCACTTGGCAGAGCTACATTTGGCTCATTATACTCTGAAAAACAAGAACAGGGTAGAGAAAACACATTTTGAGGTCTTGCTGGCTCAGGAACTGATGATGTGGACCACAGCAGAGATAAAAATCTTCTCAGATTCTCCACCAGTCACCTGCCCTTTCCTTCTCCTTTTGTTAGTTACAGACACTCATTAATTCCAGAAAGAAACATTTGTGCCTGTGCAAATTGGAGAATATCACCCTGCTACCCATTGGTTTGGCAGGGGAAAGTTTGGCTTCATGGACACGAGTGTGTAAGCAAGGGAAGCTACACCCGTAGGTTGAAGGCACCTGCGGTTCCCACAGTGTGGATTCAATAGCAGCAACAATGTGTCTTCTTAATTCCACCACTTTGCTCCAGTAATTCCAAATTGGTGCAAGCTTTTCTCTAAGTCATAAGCAATTTTAAGAAAGGGCTATGGAAGCAGGTCAGGGGGAGAAGTAGAAACCATGTAAGTGGGAAAACCAGAACTCTTTCAAGACACTCCAGCAGAACATTTGACATTTGATGTCTACAAGATGCAGAGGGTCATGGTGATCTCAGAAGTGCAAATCTCTGGCAGCAAGGAGTGTGTTTCAGAAAGGGGCATTTCTAGAGAAAATTAACTGCTAATTCTGTCATTTTCTGTACATCTCAGGGTGACTTCCCTCACTCAACAGCTTCTCCCTGACATTTCTATTACTACTGTTGTGAATCTGTTTCTCCTTTAGCTCTGCACAGAGCTGTGGGGATGGTGTTAGTGTGGCCAGGCACAGAGAACCCTTTCCCTGGCAGGGCAGTGGGTGCCTGCAATAAAAATGGGACATTTCTTTCCATTAAGAGTGTCTTGAACAAAACAAAAAGAAGGGCTGAGACTTTTACCATGATGCTTCATCCAAGAGATGCTAGTGCAGAGGGTGCAACACATGACCCCGTAGTAGACTTAAAATTGGTCTAAATTACCCCTGAGGTGCAAAAAAGCCATGCTTTATGGTTTAGACTGGCTTTCCCCCTCCATTTTTCCTTAAATAAGCCTTTAGTAGTAATATTTACTGTTAACACTACAGCACTAAGCAACAGAATAGCCACTGTGGTGGTATTTCACTGAGCAGCTCCTAGCTAAGGCAAGAAACTCTGGAAAAGCACCCAAAGCTGTTAGTGTGCTTTTTTTTCTCTTGCTGCAGCTACCTGTAAAAATGAAGGATTGTCTTAATGTCTCCACATTTTCTTTCACAAATGTCTACAGAGCCAGAGAACTGATTGGTTTGAATCTGAGGATATGCAAAGCTAAGTTTCAGCAACTGTGTTCAGAGTGAGTTAGCTGATATCATTTAATTTCTTCTCCATCTGCCTCCCGAACAGTTTGGCATGTGTTCCTGGGGCCCCATCTGTGTCTGTAGGCTGGGTCAAATGATTGTACTCACAGACGTCATTTGGGATTCTTCTGGTTTGGGGCATTCATGAAAACCAGCAATTCATTGGTAAATGGCTCTTTAGTCATTTTG
>NW_008665260.1:0-7215 GCF_000695815.1 Acanthisitta chloris | reverse complement strand
TTCTCTTGAACCTTTGTCCCAGGCTGCTTGGGGAAGTTGTTTGTGCTACTGAGAGTATAAAGCCAAATCTCAGCATCATGGAACACAGCCCCAGCAAGGTCTGGGTGGCCAAAAATACAGATATATATATTTACAACTCTAAATCTGATGCAAAACACAAATCCTGTGGCAGTTTGAGAGTCCAAGAGCTCCAAAGGTTTGCCCAGAGACCTATTCATACTGCTGTGAAAACTCTGTCACTACTGACAATATGGGTTATGGATGTCTGACTGTGCAGACTTCCAAAGCTCCAAGGAATGCCAGTATGTTTTAAGGATTCTGTGGATTAGGACAAGTTTGAAGAGAAACTTTGGGTTTAGGAGATAATCCAGCTGTGGTGTCTGTTGGAATGTGTCCTTACAGCTGTGCAAAAAGCAGTGAGCACCTGAAATATTATGCATCAGATTTGAGCCAGGGGTTTGGCTGAGACCTCACAAATTGCTTCTCAAAGCCATTATAATATCGGGATTTTTATGGGACCTTCCAAAAGCCCCTGAGCACAGATTTATTGCCACGCTGTTACAGACATCACTTTCTCCCCATTTCTCAGTAGCTTCCCCACTCAGCCAGCAAAAGGGCAACAGGCTAATACTGTGCAGTGTTTCTGGTGGTTTGTGTCTGCTCTTTTTTTTCCAGTGAAGCCAACTATTGTTCCCTTAACCCAGAAAAGTTCAGGTCCAGCAGTAATTCCTAGAAGTTGCTAGGAATGTGTGGGCCAAAAGCCCATCCTTTGGCATTTCAATGAGCCCTGAGGCTGAGGACAAAAGCCTTGCTGTGTTTTCATGGGCCCTAATTTATAAGCTGTGATTCTCCATATTCCTGTATACCTGAACAATATTCCTAACTTGCTATACTGTCATTTCCTCTTCAGGAAAACCTTATTACAAAAGGTGCCTTACAGGTACACCTGACAGTGCTGCTCAGCAGGTGCTGAGGCTTGGGGAGTGTTGGTTCCAGGCTGAAAGGTAAAGCAAGGACTGCCTGAAAAATCAGCTCACTGATTTCACTCTAGTGCACAGGAGAGTGAGCACTGCAGAGAAGAATTCTTTTCTTCAAGGTCTTCAGCATAAATTAACTTGAAAACAAAAAGCTGCTGCAAAGATTTCTGCTGCAAAAGCTTTCAGCCTTGCATTCCTTCTGTCGATACTCTGGGAACTGCTGAGTGGATTTTTCATGCTCAGAATGAGTGTGGCCAGCCACAAAAACTGCAGTTTCACCTTATTTTGGTGTCATAAAAAGAAATAAAGATGGTGATAAATATTTTCCTTCCCCTAGAATAACCAAAGTTTAATAGCTTCTTCTTGCCTTAGAAGAAAACTCTGTACCCTCCTCAGCAAAACCTTAAGCAGAGGAATGTCTAAGACCTTTTTTTGCAGCATCTTCTTGGTGTCTTCTCTGGTTCTCTCCCCATGACAAGTGGTACAAGATAATGCAGGGCTGCAGCAGGGTTTAACCCCAGCACTGCTGGTTCCTTCTAACAGTGACCCAATGGTTCAAAAAGAAAGCACAGCAGGTTGTTGTGCTGCTGACAGCTCCGACCACACAGCACCACAGAGCAGTGACCCATACACTGCAATTCTCACGCCTGGTTTTCCCCTGCATTGGAGAGCCTAAATTTAGCATCCTTAGCAATGCATTTGGCTCAGGGCAGACCTTAGCTGCAAGGGGCTTTGCATTGGCTATTCTTGCAGCATCCTGTACCTAATGAACTTGCCAAGCAGTGAGGCATGGCTGCTCCAAGCTGCTCTGGAGCCCCCAGGCTTGCCCAGCCTGCACAGAGGCAGCAAATGATTTCCTACTTGTATCCACACACATGGAAATATTTTCTCCCAACAATCCCTGCAAAGCTTTTTTTGGTAGCCACACACAGTGCAGGCTTTGAGAGGGCTTGCACTGCAGGCTCCAAAGCAGTTGGACTGCAGTTTTTGCCTCCCTCCACCTCCCTCTTTTTTCCCCTCATTTTCCCTGACACTTTTTTTCGGAACACTGACTTTCCAGCTCCAGGCAAAACAGCCGCTGCTATTTTTCTCTTGATTTTCAAGGATCACCTCAAGTGAAACTTTGTGGCATTTTAAGAACAGGAGCATTTATCTGTGTTATTTATGTAAACCTCCTTCATTAACCCCTGGATTTCGGTTTGGATGGAAAACTAGCTTGCCAAGAGTGTGATGATCCCTTCATCTTGCTCCCACATCCTCCCTCAGATTTGTAGCAAAAAAATGTTGCTTAGTCATGTTTGAGTTACAGGGTGGGAGCTTACTACAAAAAGGGGTTATCACCCTGTTGTTCAGGATGGATGCAGCACTCTTTGAATGTTGAATATGGAGCTAGAATAATACACATTTCAATTTAGAAATGCCTGAAGTGCAACTCAAAAGATATGAACAGTCTGTAATCAACTTTCCAACTTTATGGATCTATTTTCTTTCTGAAGAAAGTGAGTCCCTCATTAAAGTGAGTATCTTATTCCTGAAGTTTTGTCACTTATTCTACAGTGAAATCTCATTCTTGTAAAGCAATCTTGAACCTCTAAAGATGTGGAATCTGACCCAACAAATTTCAATGTGCTGCTTCTTTTCCTCCCTCAATCTCTGCTGATGTTCTGAAAGTAGTCCATAGATTCCCACAGGACTGCAAGCTGCTAGTTAAAAACCTTGTAATAAGCAAACTACTTTCACATTTAAGTTTTCTCCCAGCCCAGGATAAATTATCACAAGCTCAGCAGCAGACTTGCCTGTCAAGACGCTGTTTCAATACAGCCCAAAAGCTCCAAAATAGAAAGGGTCATATCTGTAACCAGCCAGGCTGATAAAGGGGAAAAACCCACTTGTAGAACAACATAATTTTTTGCTAATTATGCAAAATAATTATTTTGTCTGCAGAATCAGAGAATCATTAAAGTTGGAAATTATACAAGCTCAGCAGCAGACTTGCCTGTCAAGACGCTGTTTCAATACAGCCCAAAAGCTCCAAAATAGAAAGGGTCATATCTGTAACCAGCCAGGCTGATAAAGGGGAAAAACCCACTTGTAGAACAACATAATTTTTTGCTAATTATGCAAAATAATTATTTTGTCTGCAGAATCAGAGAATCATTAAAGTTGGAAATTATCTCCAAGGTCATCAAGTCTTTGAGCAATGCAATCATCACCTTGTCAACTAGACCAGAGCACTGAGTGCCATGTCCAGTGATTCTTTGAACACCTCCAGGGATGATGACTCCACCACCTCCCTGGACAGCACAATCCAATGCCTGACAGTCCTTCCCATGGGGAAATTCCTCCTGCTGTCCAACCTGAAATCTAGTCTTTGCCAGGAACAAAGGCTTCAAACTTCCTTGGTTGTGTTTCTGCCAGTCCAAACTTCGGCTATAGCCAGGAGAGTATGACATAAGCTTGGCACAGGTGATTGCTGCTTGGTTTATGGTTCCCTACATGCTCTAAATATGAGCTGCTGCTCCTGTCTGTGAGTGCACTTCCCATGTAGAGACTCAACAGGAACATTTTTAACACTGCTGTAGGTCAGGCTGTATGAACAGTGCCCACAGTCAGGTTGTCTGAAATGGCAATTCCACATTTGATTTGGAGTTTCTCAGGCAGGTCGTACTCCCAAGCTCTTGGAGCTGAATTCATGCAATCCATGCACTCCAAGGCATTCTGCCTTGAGAGCTACTTGCCAGTCAAAACCGAGCATGAGGCTAAAGTGAGATTAAAACACTTCTGTTCTGCTTTGCTGTGGCCAAGTGGATTAGATTTGGCCAACACACTCTTGTAAACACTACAGATGCCATCAGGCCTGGGAAAATACTTTGTATTCCACTAGCACAATGAGGATAAATTAGGACAAATTACAACAGCAGTAAACAACAGAAACACAGCAGTTTTCACAGTAATGTCTCTGAAAAATATATTTTAGCAGGGGACTCAATTAAATGATATCCTCAGTCCACATGCTCATCAGAACAGGCCAAATTCATTTCATGCAGCAAAACTCAGTGAGCAATTTTGGTCCAGTCACTTCAGACCATCCTGCAGAGTGCTACAACATAAAGATGCCATTTAAACTGATGCAGAAAATTAATTAGAGCCATCTTAACCATTTTGCCTCTCTAAATTTGATAAGAGTTCTTTGCAAAACATCTGTGCTCCCCTCCCAGCTAATTGCAAGCACAGAGGGAAAAACCACAAGCATGATGTTTGATGCCTCCTCCCAGAGACCTATTTACACTCACTAATGCAAACACAGCTTGCTGCAAAACTTGCCAGCACTCTGGGCTTCTTCCACCATCTGATTTCTGCTTGCTGGCCAGTGGAGAAAGGTTGGGATTGAACTGCCAGTCAAGTATGTATTAAAGCCCCAAACGCCTCATTGAGTAAATTGG
Organism: Acanthisitta chloris; assembly: GCF_000695815.1. Lineage (NCBI taxonomy): Eukaryota > Metazoa > Chordata > Aves > Passeriformes > Acanthisittidae > Acanthisitta > Acanthisitta chloris. The sequence goes on along the minus strand of NW_008665260.1, from coordinate 2,795 downwards.
ATTGTTGTGACACAAACTGACAAACTGGCTCAGACTTGTGTTCTTTCCTGAGCTCAAGAAAAAGAGATTCCAAAAGACCTGACTGTGTGAGGGATGACTGGAATGTCTGTCTTAATTTCCCAGACCTCTCAATGGTTTTGAAGTCTGCAATTAGCATTTTTACACTCAGGAGAGTTCAGCTCTGTGGAACTACATGGGACCACTGCTCTCTCCTGTTCCAGGTGTTCCTTGAACTGCTGAACTGGCCAGGAAGGACCAAGTCCAATGGACAATGTAGCCTTGAGACATGCCAAGGGCTCATGGCATGCTGTCTGCTGTAAGTCCAAAGGAAGATACTCTTAGCAAGCAGAACAATTATTTTACATCAAATGCTCTTCCTTGGAAAGTAAAAGCCACCAAGACAGGGACTTTTTTGCTCTTTTGGGTGGGTTTAAACTACATTATACTGTGTGCTAGAATTCAAAAACTCTCCTACATGTAAAAATATAAAAAGGGCAGAAAAGTTCAGTGAACTTTGTGAGCTTTGGAGTGTCTTCTCCCAGAGAAGAGAAAACCTCTCTGGCATGTTCATGGAGCTATTTATTTTAGAGGGGTGAGAGAACATCCTTTTCCATGCATTGCCAAATGTGCATGGCAGTGACTTCACCTGACATCTCTGAGCAGGAAATAATGTTAACGAAGGAGGAAAAGCTGAGGCAAATTGAGTGGAACAGGGAACAACACACGTCTTGAAGGGAGCGATCTGCAGACCTTGCACAGGTGCTGAATGCTCTTCAGAGCTGCTGACTAGTGTCCCTTACTATTTAAGCTGCTCCCACTGAACTCTTGGAAACTGTTGTCTGAGCAGGTTCACTGACATTTCTAAGCAAGGTTTATTCATCATTGCAAAAGGGAGCATGACCTAAAGCTCTTTGAAATTATTCATTAGCAGTTTTTCCTGATCCTTCTGGAAAAACCTACTCAATTAACCACCTGAATATTTGTCTGTGAGATATCCATAATTGTAGAGTTTTATGAGAAAAAATATGACCAACAAAACAAAAATATTAGCCAAGAGGTATATGAGGCAAAACTAAGGAGTGATTTCTTCAGCACCATGACCTGCAAAAGTCTCTGTCTTGACTCTGTCAGCCTTCCCAGCATGTTGGAGCCAGGGAGAAGGAAGGGATTTGAGTTCCTCTATTAGTTTCCTTTCAGAGCAGACTGATGGATAGTGCCCTTCTCCTTGGATAGCTTCATTAAAACCCAGAGCTCTCAGTCACTGGTGATCACACATCATGAGTTCAGTCACTATTTCACACAGTTACGGGAGCTATGAAATGAAATATTAGCCCAGACAACTTTTTTTACAGGCTGGAGTAATAATAAAGAGTATTTGTAATAACATTTTGTAATAATACAACCTTATTATAAAGCACCTCATAAATATAGCAAAAAAAGAAATGAAAGTCAGGTTAATTTATATCCATTTACCCCCAGAACTAAATGCCCGTGGAATGCCAGGAGACCATTTCCCTGGAGAGATCTGTGTGCAGATATCAGTGTGGAATGCTGGGGGGTTGGTGGAAAAGGTGTGATGTTTGAGGCTGCACATCCCTGGGAAGCAGGAGGCAAGGGCAGAGCCAGTTATTCCAGTGCTGAGGAATAGCTGTTCTAACTCCTTGCTATGCCTCCAGTGTGTGAGGAATGGGACTGTTAGTCCTAGGAGCAATCCATCAATATTGATAATGCTGGATTTGTCAGCACCACGTTGTTTGTTTGCATTCTGCAGTTAGCCCCTAACTATGTGCCATCTATCAACATAAACTGCCTCAGGGGAGAAGCAGAGGAGCAGCAGTTAGAAATTACTCTCAAAATTAAGCAGAAAGAAGGGGGGGAAAATTAAGTGTATTTGCAAAGAAAATATTTGAACTTTCCTGTGCAATAATTAGAATTTGCTCTTGCTGTGCTGTGTTATTCTGCAATTACTTTTCTGACCTTCCATCACAGTGTGGGTGAGTAACAGGAATATGAAAATGAGATGAGCTTAATTAAAACTGCTGAATTTATCTCGTTTCTTTTAAAGAGCAGAACAGTTACCCTGATTGAAGAATTTAAATATCTTGCAGGCTGTTTCCCTATTCTATTAACCAGAAATATTGTTCTAGAAACCTTCATTTTTTCAGTTTATTAGGATTATTTTTAACCTTTTGCTTCCTGTGGAAGAATTTCTCTGGTCAAGCATAGCAGAAGGAAAAGCAATGCAACCTATATAACAAATCAATCATTATTAGTGATGCAACTTTAATGGGCACTGAGGTTTTTGGGTTGCATATAGAGCTGGGAAATAAAGGAAATATCTGAAATGGTATGTCCTAAACCAAATTTTCCCTTCTTGAAGGTCCCATCCAATGAGGCTTATCTAAGAAAGAGAAATGCATTTTACAGTCCTGTTGAAGTAGAACTGTTTTACTTGGGAGTGTCAGTGTAGATGTGGAATTATTCCACCAAAATCATGAGCATTATGTGAATGTCAGAGCTGACGTGAGCTGGGAGTGAAGGTGATGATTAATGCCACGACTAAATTAAAATATTTATTATTGCAATTTGATATTATTAGCAAATCTGAAGAAAAATAAATGATACCAAAAATACTCAGTTGCATTTGTGTTCATTGAAGCTCTTTTTTTTTTTTTTTTGGTTTGTAATGGGAATTCATCTGGAACCAGAACAAACTATCACAGGTTTTCCTGCAGCAAATCTGGCAAATGCCACTTGAAAATAATCACAGCATCATAGAATTTAAGGGTTGGAAT
>NW_008665259.1:114824-119623 GCF_000695815.1 Acanthisitta chloris | reverse complement strand
AATATATATTTATGTATATATAAAGAGCAGCCAGTTCTTCTTTCCCTCCTCTGTAGGTCCATTTACATCAGCACAAACTCTATAAAACAACACTGCAATTTTCAGGCATTAAACCAATATAAACTTATTTTCCTAGTAAATAACATCACTTTCCATCTCAGGACTTTGGGTTGCTGCACCAAAAATCTCTGCCCCTTAGGGCCATAAACCTCAGCAAACCAAGGGGCAAAGCTCAGGACTGATAACAGCTTGAGCCAAAATGCTCCTTTATGCTAAGTCTTCCTGGAATAATTTGGGCCATTTAAGGTGCTCTTCATCAGCCTGGAAAAAGAGCCTTAGATGGAACATATTCCTTAACGGAAGCTTAAATTAAAGCTCCTTTCTGACATATCATTTCTTTCCATTCCCTGAGTGCAGTTCAGCTTAGAAACAGCAGAACACAGTCCATTTTCCTTGGAATTAAACACACTCCATTTTAATTGGAATTACAGCAACAACAGGGTTTTTTCCCACACACAACATAAGTATCTCCATGAGGCTCTATCCCTATATCCCATCATTGCTGCTGTTGGAAAAGCTCATGTGTGTCACTGGATGCTTCACATACATTATAAAAACAGGTGTAATAATCTCATACTTATTTATTATCCCAAATTCCATATATTTTATCACTGTAGAGGAGTGTTAAGGTCTTACACTGAATGTTAAGGTAGGAGATTAAGCAGAATTAATGACATTCCTAGCCAGTTTTTTGACTTCAGGGTCAAAAATCCCAATCCTTTGCCTATTTTACTTCTCATTCCTTTTTATTTTGCCTTCCTAGCATTATAAAATTGACTCCCAAGACAATTGCAACAATGAATGGATAGAACTGGGATTAAACTTTCTGTAGGTGTGCTGACAACTGCCTTCAATTTGATATATATATTATATAACATAAATGTATATAATATATTGCATAACACAATTATATAACCATAATTTCACATTTTGGTTTTTTTCCTGACAAAAAGAGCTTTTGTAATCCATAATATTCTTTTTTCCCCCCTTTTTTATTCTTTTTTAAGGCTCTTTGGCAGTCAGCTATTAAAACAAATGCTTCAATCACTGTGCTGGGCTTCCTGCCAGTTGCTTTTGCAGGATTCCACTGCCTTCCAGAGGGTTACACCAACATATCCCTCTACTTGGAGCAAAGAGCAAGAATTCCACCTGCCCAAGCCTCACTCATGTGGTTTTAAGGGCTTAAAGCATATTTGTGCATAAAGCTGAAGGTTCAGGTAAGGCCTTTTCTGTCTTTTCCTACTTGTGATGTTACAGAGGACAGAAATATTGTTTAATATGACTGTGAGCCCCAAAATAATGCCAAGAGCCTTTACCTGACACACACATAAGTGGATTCAAATATCCAGGATCATTTTGGACCACATAAAACCCCCTGGAGTTCAAGTCAGGCTTAGTCTCAGCCACAATCTCCATCCCCCAAAACATCATCTCCAGTTTTCAGAATCCTTCTGCAAATTGCAAGAGGTTTTTCAGTGTTTTCCATACAAAAATATCTACTGCAAACGGGCTTTTGTTTCTTTCTTGAGGGGTGTTTGTTGAGAAAATCCAGGTTGAACACTTCTGGTAATCATCTCCTCTGTGTTTGAGCTGCCAGAGCTCCAGGAATAGAAGTCCAACAGCTGGAGGTTACTGGGGAGATTATTAAATTTCTTCTAATATTTTCCAAAGGGCTTTAAAAGCAATGAGAAAGCCTCAGGTTTCCCTGGCACACAGAAGTCACTTTTAAGGCTGATTTGTGGCTCTACAAACACACTGCATGAGAGAGAACTGGAAAGAAGATCTCAAGGGAGCATGTAGCCACATGAAGGAAAAGGTAAATTAGAATCAGAGAATCATCAAGGTTGGAGGAGAACTCTAAGATCAAGTCCAACCATTAACCTGTCACTGCTGGAACCCCTAAACCTTAAACCATATTCTCCAGTACCACATCCAGATGCCTCTAAACACTTCCACAGATGGTGACTCCACCACCTCCCTGGGCCTGAACACCCTCACAGGGAAAACATTTCTCCTAACATCTCCTCTGACTCTCCCCTGTCTCAGATCAAGGCCATTCCCTCTAGGCCTCTCCCTGCAGCCATGGCAGAAGAAACCATCCCCCACCTCTCTTCACCCCACTCTCAGGCAGCTGGAGAGAGTAAGGAGGTCAGCCCTGAGCCTCTTCTCCAGGCTAACCCCAACTCCCTTAGCCCTTCCTCATGTGTTCTAGCCCTTTTTGCAGTGAGGGGCCCAAAGCTGAACACAGCACTGAGCTGTGACCTCCTCAGTGCTGAGTCCAGGGGGATGATCACTGTCCTAGTCCTGCTGCCACACACCTCTTGAGCCAGGCCAAGACGTCCTTGGCCTTCTTGGCCACCTTACAAATCTGTTGTTCCCCCTGAAAGTCATTCAATTGTAAATTTCATTCTTAACTCTCAATAATTAACATGTTATGATAATGTTTTCTGGTGGGTGACATCAGACAGAAGCACAATATTGACTCATTCTTTCTCCAGGCAGTGCTGTTGATTTTGGTGTGATCCTATATAGTAACAACCATTCCTAACTCATTTGTAGCTACTCACAGTTTACATGTTGTAAAGGGGAAGCTGATGCCCCAAACAAGCCTTGAAATCATCACCAGTCAAAGTCAAGGAGATGCTGCTCCATGTCGTGCTCTGCCACATTGTTAGCCATGCAGAAAACTTCCCCTTGCTGGCAGCTCCCAGCCTTAGAAGTATTAATATTCATCAGAACTGCCACATTTGTCTCCTAAAATTAATCAGGACATCATAATTAGGCAGAGCTTTCACATTTCAGCACATAGTTTAATAATTCAAAGAGTGACCTGAAGAACTTGAAGCCAAAAAAAGGAAGATACCAAAGGCTGCATTTAAAGGGTGACCTTTTGGCATGGAGAGGCAAAGTCCAAAAGGTGAATTCTTGCAGGCAATGCCTTTCACAGACTCATCGTAGGACTGAGGTCCCCCTTGTCCACTCTCTGCTCACACAGAGCCACCCAGGCCAGCCTGCCCAGGACCATGTCCAGGTGGCTTTTGAGTATCTCCATGGATAGAGACTCCACAGTAGGATTTATACAAAGGCAAAGGTAAAAATTGAAAGGGTTCTCTAGATTTGGTCCTCTGGAGCTCCTCACTAGTGTCTGCTATGGAATCACAGAATCATTAAGGTTGGAGGAGACATCCAAGTCCAACCTTCAAGAAGATACTACCATGCCTACTAAAATATATCATAAAGAGAAGTTTCTTAGTCAAAGTGAGTTGTTTTACCATCACAAAACCTTTCCAACTTATTTGCAGCCAGACCTTCTCACAGTATCCCCATTTATCATCTCAGACCCTTGTCATTCATACCAGACTTGCAAATCTCCATGGAATTTATCACCAAATTTATCCCAGATTTCCAAAGGGGGCAATTCTGACCACCTCCAGTGATAACTGACATCCCTGGGCTTCTGCTCCAGCACCCAAATGCCAATCCTCCACTGCCCCCAGAGCAGGGCCATCCCTGCACAACACAATGCCTATTGCCAGCTTGAATGAGCTGAGTTGGCTCCAGCTCTGTGCAAGGGATGAGCTCCACCATGGAGAAATGCCAATGTGCTGCTCCTAAACCTTCCAGCTGGATCCTCCTGGAAAATGGCAGCAAAGGGACACTCACCACCAAGAGTTTTTCCCCTGCCTGCCACTTCCCTGTTTGCCCACCATTGCTGCTGCTTCCAGAGAAGCAAAACTGATTCATTCTGCTGTAGCTCTGGTTTGATGCAGAGGATATGAACTTCTGCTGGTGTTGGGTGCATGACAAGGGGAGTAAATTAATGGGTAATTCCCATTATTGGGTTCGAAACTGATGCTGGAATGAGAAATAAATGAGTTGATGACTAGAATGATGAGCAGAGAAGCTGATGCAATATTAGAGAAAAAAGTAGGTTTACAAGGAATCTTTCTGTAGCAAATAATTATTCACCAAAGGACTGAATTTGTGTGTCCTGCTTAACACAGAGCTGGATTTACCTGTCCTGCTTAACACAGGGCTGGACTGACCTATGCTGCTTAACACAACCATTAGCTGGTTTTGCCCCACAGACTTTATGGGGAAAACAAACAGCATCAATATATCTGTGAACTCCTAAATTTCACCTCTCTCATGAATTTTGCCAAGCAAAACACACATTATCTCACCAATACTCACAGAGCTTTTCCTTCCTGGTACTGAGTATCTTGTCCTTGGAAGACTGAGATAAATATGATCATCCAACCTGTTGGAGAGTCTGAGATGTTAACATTTGTATTTCTTCATCTCTGCCATGGCACTTTTAAAACAGTGAGAAAAATAACCTTGGCTTATCATTACTACTAGTAAAATCTCATACTGCTAACTTGACAGGACATCCCTTAATCTTTTTACTTGCAAACAAACTCTACCTTTGCTTACCTGTAAGTGGATTCATGTCTTTAATGTGGCCGTTTCTTAGGAGTTTTCAAACTTGGGGATTGAATAGCTACAACAGCACATTTAAAACAGTGAGAAAAATAACCTTGGCTTATCATTACTACTAGTAAAATCTCATACTGCTAACTTGACAGGACATCCCTTAATCTTTTTACTTGCAAACAAACTCTACCTTTGCTTACCTGTAAGTGGATTCATGTCTTTAATGTGGCCGTTTCTTAGGAGTTTTCAAACTTGGGGATTGAATAGCTACAACAGCACAAAAAATGACATGCTAGTCCTTA
>NW_008665259.1:109071-114814 GCF_000695815.1 Acanthisitta chloris | reverse complement strand
GGAAAGAACTGGGAACTTCTGAAAACTTCCTTCTTTCCCTTTAAGGCTCCAATTTTAAGCCATTTGGTTTAATTCTGCTTCTCCATTTGGAAGATCAGAGCTGCCTTCTCTGCTAGAGAATTGCTCCAGGTAGTTTGGGATGTGGAAACAGGTTGGTTGTGTGGGTAAAGGCTGCTCAGGCCTCATTTGAGCATGATTGTAGCCTAGGGACATGTTTTGGCAGTTGTGACAGCTGACGTCTTTCAGTCAAATACTATTTGAATTCAAGGAACTTCAACTCTTCAACTCAACACATTATTTACTTCCCAGTTAGGGCTGACACAGATCTCAACAACTCAGGTCTTACTGCATCATTGTGCAATTATTTATCTTGACAGGCTGAAGGTGGTTTCATGCATGATAAACATTGAGGCAATTTTTTCTCTTATCACTTGATTCTATGATCATTCTGCTTGATGGAGAGACTGATATCTACCTGTAATGCCCTAGTCTGCTTGGCAAGTTGAGGGGAAGGTAATTTTGAATTCCTCTGGGCGTGTGTGGGAGAAAAAATTCAATTCTCAGGAGACTGAAAAACAAATAATTTTTACTTAGGAACTTAGGGTCACCTGTGTGGAATAAGACACTTGACAAAAGGAAAGTCAGTAAACTTCACAGCATTCAAACATTCCGTGTAAACTTTAACTCTGCATGCCTTGAGAGAACAAAGCCTTAGCCAGGGCAGTTCCCTCCAGATCCAGGTCTTCTTGTGCTTTTCTTGTCAGAGGATTTGTCAGCATCATGCTGAAGAGATACCTCATTACTAGTAATCATCACACCCTGGGCTGCAGCTTCATTCCTAGGAGGCCAGGAAAGGTTGTCTAAGCATCAGTGATCTCCAGGTCCTTCCTTGAGAGCATGAAAATCTCTGCAGAAAAATAATACTCTATTAAACATGACATTAATCAAGCAAAGGATAATCATTGCTTTCTCCTCTGGTGAGAACTTTGAAGATCTCTACCAGATGTTTAGGTTTTCCTCTCTCTTCCAATTCCACAGTAAAACCTTGCATAATTTACAAGTGCTAATAAAAATGCAGAACTGTTTTCATAATTGGTGGGAAGTTACAGCCCAATCAAATTTACAGCACAATCAGATCAGTGAGGAGCAACAGCTTCCCAGCAATTTCCACTTTTAAACTTACATTTATGCTAACTTTATGTGGGTTTTATTGGAATGGATGACATGTCATAACTCAATGCTAATGGGAAGCCACTTGCATTCCTTTTTCTCCTTCTTTGGAGGTAAAGCACTGTTGGAGATTGAGTTATCGCTTTATTCATACAATCATAGATTCATCAAGGTTGGAGGAGAACTCTAAGATCATCAAGTGCAACCATTAACCTGTCACTCCTGGAACCCCTAAACCATATCCTCCAGTGTCACATCCAGACACCTCTTAAAAAAACATCTCCAGGGTTAGTGACTCCACCACCTCCCTGGGCAATATTCCAGGACCTGAACACTCTCACAGGGTAAACATTTCTCCTAACATCTCCTCTGATTCTGCCCTGTCTCAGATCAAGGCCATTCCCTCTAGGCCTCTCCCTGCAGCCATGGCAGGAGAGAACATCCCACACCTCTCTCCAACCCCTGTCAGGGAGTTGCAGAGAGCCAGGAGGTCACCCCTGAGCCTCTTCTTCAGGCTAACCAACCCCAACTACCTCAGCCTTTCCACATGTTCTCCAGTCCTTTGCTGCCCTCCTTGCCCTTGGCTGGACTCACTCCAGTGCCTCAATGGCCTTTTTGCAGTGAGGGGCCCAAAGCTGAACACAACACTGAGCTGTGACCTCCCCAGTGCCCAGTCCAGGGGGATGATCACTGCCCTAGTCCTGCTGCCACACTGTGCTTGGGCGAAGCCAAGATGCCCTTGGCCTTCTTGGCCCCCTGTGCACACTGTTGGCTCCCACTGAGCTGCTGCCACCAGCACTACCAAATCTCTTTGTGACCAACACCTCTCTCCCCACTCCTCCCCCAGCCTGGAGCTGCATGGGGTGGTTGTGTCCCAAGGGCAGGACCAGCACTGAACCTTATTGACCCTCCTGCATTTGTGCTCAGCCCATGGGTCAAGTCTGTCCAGGCTCTCTGTAGAGCTTTCCTACCCTCATTATTACTATCATTATTGAAATCTGAGCTATTTAAAGTGGATAGAGCTGAATGTGCAGGAAATAGTGAATTTTTTCATATTAACTTCCCACAGCACAAGGCAGAGTTTTTGTCATGTGTTACTCGAGTAGAGAGGTTTTGAGTTTACCTTTGAAAATACCCTGTAGGTGCATTTCCCCTTCTAAGCATGTTTAGTTTGCAGCTCACACAAGCTCTGTAGCTTTATATTAACTCCTTCAACTCAGACAAGGGAGGAATGGGAGACCTGTCCCTTCCCACAACCTCTTATGTGACACATGGAGCTGATTTCTCTGCCCTTCCCCAGCCCAGGGACAGGATCAGAACTACACTAGAAATAAAGATATAAATTTGGACAAGATAACAGTTGCAAATTCAGGTCACAAATGTCTGTTAATGTCACAATAAACCACAGCAGTTTGCAGGAATGTTAGAATTATTTAGCATTAATGCATTAGCTATTTCTACTGAAATCCTGATGGATTTGTGTCCTGGGATGGATTTTGTCCCTCTACTCCTCTCTGGTGACATCTCACTGCAGTGTTGCATCCAACTCTGGGGGCCTTAGCCCAGGAAAGATAGGGACTTGTTAGACCAAGTCCAGAAGAGGCCACAAAGATGCTCCAAGGGCTGGAGCATCTCTGCTCTGAAGCCAGGCTGGGAGAGCTGGGGGTGTTCAGCTTGGAGAAGAAAAGGATCTGGAGAAATCTTAGAGCCCCTTCCAGTGCCTAAAGAGGCTCCAAGAGAGCTGAGAGGGACTTTGGACAAGGGCATAGAGTGACAGGGCAAGTGGGAAAAGCTTTAGTCTGACAGAGGACAGAGTTAGATGGGACATTGGGAAGGAATTCCTCCCTGTGAGGGTGGTGAGGCACTGGCACAGGTTGCCCAGAGAAGTTGTTGCTGTATCCCAAGTTTCTAACAGCTGACACACACATCCCCACAGTGGAAAACAGCACGAAGTTAATATGTCTTTTGACCCCTGCCTTTATATTGTTTCTCCTGCTTTTCAAGTGAAACATCGAAATAAAGGGTTCCAGGCTGCTCCATCCATAGGAACCAAGTGCCACCTTGTGTTCACACTCTGCATCTCAGGGAGCTCTTCCCGTCCTAGATCAATCAAAATCCCAACTCTGCATGCCAGAGAAATGCTTGGGGGGCTTTTAACACTGAATTAATTGCAGATTGAACTGCCACCAGAGCCATTTAATTATAAATACGCCGCTTCCACCATAAATTCCTGGTGCACAACATCTGTGACACATCCTAGTCCATCCCAGTCCCTCCAGTTGGATGCAGGTCGAGATGTGCTGATCATTACCATCCTTTGAAGAGTCCTTCTAAAGCAAATGAAAGTAGCACTTGGTGCTCACTTTGCAAGGTCAGCAAGATGAATTGGGTTAATGGCAATTCATTGCTAAAGTATATGTGTTCCCACAGTGTTTATTCCCCTCCAGTATCCAAAGAGGCCTACAAGGAAACCAGAGGGACTCATCTCCAGAAACTGGAGTGATAGGATAAGGTGAAATTAGTTCAAACCGAAAAAGGAAATTTAGGTTAGATAAATGGAAGGAATTCTTCCCAGTGAGGGTGATGAGGCACTGGCACAGGTTGCCCAGAGAACCTGCAGCTGCCCCATCCCTGGGAGTGTTCCAGGCCAGGTTGGATGGGACTTGGAGCAACCTGAGCTAGTGGAAAGTGTCCCTGCCCATGATAGGGGGTGGAACTGAATGAGCTTTAATGTCCTTCCAACCCAAACCAGTCTGGGATTCTATGATTCCATTTACATGCCTGTGTGGTCATTCCCAGGGTGTACACAACTGACTATTCCCAATGCAGATGCCCCCTCTCCATGGAAAAAGAAGGCAGGAAAAGGCCTGGAAATAAATCCATGAACACATGGTTGGAAATCCATGAACACTCTGACCAGCTTTGATTAGTGCTACAGCACTTGTTATCCCCAGGCTTTGAGCAGCACATTGAGTTCATTTGCAGTAATAATAATCCCATCACTCCTTGGTGGAGAACAGGTGACCTAGATATGTTTCATTCTATTTGCCTCCTGATTCTGCCCAAATGGAGCTCCCCAGCCTGTGCCTGTGAGCTGCAGTGACAGACTGACAGGTGTTGTCAGCAAGGTGCCGAGTCACAGTGAGCTTTGCTTGGCTCTTAATGGAATTCAATAAGGCAGAAAAGCAAGACAAAGCAGCAGCTTGTGCAGCTTTAGGAAGCCTTTGGCAAGCCAACCTTGCAAAATGCAAGAAAAAAAAATCTGAATATTTTGATTAGACAGTAAAGAGCTTTGTCTAAACAGTTGTCTTTTAATATGCTGTCACAGATGTGATTACTTATTGCTGCTCAAGGAGTAGGCGCTACCCAAGCCACACATTATGCTCAGCAATCTGAAGCCTAAAGCCTTGTGGAGGTTAAAATGGGGTAAAAAAATGTGATTTAGCCACTTCAGGATAGGGCTGAGGCAGAGCACAGAGCTAAGGCAGAGCAGAGCTACTGCTCCAGTCAAGTGGTTGTTGTGCTTGAAGAAAATGCTGATTAAAAAAAAGGAATAATTCCTTCCACAAGCTTATAGAATCATGGGATGGTTTGGGTTGGAAAGACCCTTAAAGGTTTTCTTGTTTCATCCCCCCTGCCATGGGCAGGGACACCTTCCACTCGCCCAGGCTGATCCAAGTCCCATCCAACCTGGCCTGGAACACTTCCAGGGATGGAGCAGCCACAGCTTCTCTGGGCAACCTGCACCACCCCCACAGGGAAGAATTCCTTTCCAATATCCCATCTATCCCTACCCATTCCCCCTTGGCCCATCACTCCATGCCCTATTCCAAAGTCCTCCCTATCTTTCTAAGTCCCTCTCTACAAGCCAAGCTGTTAAACACAGATGCTGTGACCCTCCCTGACCTGCTCTTTGTTGGGATTCATCACTCCTGATGTTGGAGGAGGCAATCCTTGAACACTAACTAGCTTTCTTGGGCTCCTCTGCCCTCCAGGGGGTTTTCCCAGGGTATGGTACCAAGCAGATCAGTTTATCAGATTGCTCTGGACAACCTGTGCCAGTGCCTCAACACCCTCACAGGGAAGAATTTCTCCCTAATATCCAAGTAGATCAGTTAATCAGATCAGTTATCAACACTAACAAACTATAGTTCATAACTGCATGGATTTCACTGTAAATAAAGGGGGGAAAAGCAGTGGATAACATCATCTGCATACTTGAAACTAAGACAAAACTAAACTACAAGTATTCATGCACAGTCACAATATTCCTAAGACTAAAAAATATAAAACCATTTCGTGTCACCTGCAAGAACACCCCAAAAGAGTCAATGTCCACCAGCAGTTCCTATGCCTGGAGGTCATCCATGCAGGCAGAGTTTAAGGATCTAACCCCACATTTCCCCATTAGCTGTTGCTTTCAAAGTCTTTTTTGATTGGGTTTTTTGTTTTTTTTTTTTTTACATAAAATACACATTTCAACTCCAAACTCTCAACTGTCCTTCCCACTGAAGCACTAAGGGTGGACAGGAATCAACATCTCCACTCAGTGTTATGAAGGGAATGTGTTTCC
>NW_008665259.1:103726-109026 GCF_000695815.1 Acanthisitta chloris | reverse complement strand
AGAGTGGAATAGATGGGAAAGCAAATCCTCCTTATTTCCAACACAGAGCAGACCTTGCTCTGTAGTTTGGCTGTGTGAGAAGTTAAACATGACCTCTGTGTCTCTCTGCCAAGGTTGGACAATGCTGTTGGTGCAAGTCAGAGTTGCCTCAGGCCTATTTTACCTCACACAGCAAAAAATCCATCTCAGAAATCTTTTGAGTTTATAAAAACAAGTTGACCAGCTCTAAATAATTTGATTTTTTCCCTGCTTTTAGATCCATCTCTTGAGAATCCTTTCTTTTTGGTACTGGGGAAGGTGTTTCCCAAGGACATGATCCCTGCAGGCATCCATCAGCTACTTGTGCTTCAGGGCAGTGTTTATCCCACTGGAAAAAATGGGTAATAATTCCTGTGTTTACGTCGGTTTTCCACACAGAAAAAGGCAGGACTTGATTAACTGAAGTTGCCAAGTTTTCTGGGCTTTTTCCTGGCTGTGTAAAAGTGATTTATCAAAGCACAAACAGAAACACGGGAAAGTTAATCAACTTTCATCAGCATAAAGTTGGGATGGGACAACTTCCAAGGGAAAAGAAGAACCTTTAAGTGCTGTTGCTCATTCCTGCCCCAAGCCTTGGTTTCCAAGGCTCTGGAATGTGTGGTAAAGTGGTTGGTTTTAGTTTTCATGCACATTCTGGCTGAGATCAGAAGATGAGGAGCTGAAATACCTTGAGAGGACATTGCTGTGGACTGAAATAGAAGAGGCATCACTGTTTTTCCTGACAGAGATGGCCAAAATAAGTTTCCAAGCCTAATTCAAAGTTACAGGAGAGACAGATAAAGCAATAAAACTTTTGCATGTCTCTAAATACCTAAAGGAAATGTGAATTCGAAATTTGCAAAGTCATTCCTAGGGTTTCTTACTAAAAAACCCACTACTATATTTGTATATTTGACTCACCATCACCAAGGATGTGCATCTTCATTGGAGGTGGTGGAGTCACCATCCCTGGGAGTGTTTAAGAGGCATCCAGATGTTGTGCTGGCAGATATGGTTTAGGGTTTAGGGGTTACAGCTGTGACAGGTTAAGGATTGGGCTTGGTGAACTTAGAGGTCTCCTCCAATCTTGATGATTCGCTGAACTAATTTTCCCTGGGAGCACACAAGCTTGCTAATTAATTTTTAATTATTGAAGGTTACATTCTATTTCTCCATTAAACATTCTCCAGAGTAGAAAACATAATGTTCAAGAATAGGAACCTCTTAGTGTATTAAATTCCATTATTTGGTTTAGATTGAGTTTAGATTTGAGTTTAAACGAACTCCTAATGATTTCACTTGGGAAAATTGAAGTCTCTTGACTTTTTGCCTGGACAAGCTGCATTTCAGGATCATTAGTGGCTCAAGAAATGATGCATTGGAAGACTTGGACCCTGCTCAGCTTTGTTATACTTTGCCACAAACACACTAATATTTGCCTCTGAACACCTTTCTGTGTTCCATCCCATTCTCCACTGGAGCTTCTAATGGTTTATGTCAGTCAGGCCATGCCCAAGTTGAAAAGCAACTTTGTGTAGCCAAAGCAGAACACAAAAACATTGCCATGCTGAGCTGAACACCAGCAAAAAAAAACAGCTCAAGGGACTTCAATAAAGAGCTAGGCTCCAAAATCACTATTTTTATATTTAACTAGGGCTTCATAATGGCATTAAAAATTTAGGTCAAGCACATGATGGCCAAGGGTTCTCAAGTAATCCAAGGCTAAAATTATCTGCCAGGAATTTATGGCCACCAGTGGGGAGCAGCAGGTAGCAGTTAATTGAAAAGTGGCTTATCTCTAATTATTCTCTATATCCTCCTCAGCAGCCACATTAGAGTGAATACACAGAAACCAGCCTTAAATACTGTTGAGCCTGATGGAAAAAGAACATTTGGTGATGGTGATATTCTTAATTTAATCCATGTTTTGCAGAAGCAGCTCTGCAAAAGCCAGGGTTTGTGCTAGAGCCATGATATTCATGGACAGAGTGATCAGTGCTCCCTCAGCAAGTTCACTAGTGACACCAAGTGTGTGGTACAATCACATGCTGGAGGGATGTGCCTTCCAGAGGGACCTGGACAGGCTGCAGAGGTGGCTGATGCCAACCTCATGGAGTTCAACAAAGTCAAGTGCAAGTTCTTATCTCAATTCAGTATCTCTCTTGATTCATATCATGATATGGATTCAAAACTGACCCACATGAAAGCATAAACATCCCCAGCAGCTTAAAGTGCTGTTGTTCAGAGCTAACAAAGGATTAACCATAGTTATGGATTAACCATAGCCATGGATCAGAACTGCAAATGCATATGAAGACACTGTTTTCCTTTAATTATTATGTATTAATAGTTATATACATATGGTTAATATAGAACCCAAAAGGAAACACCAATATAAGGAAAAGGACTTAACCAGATATGAAATATTCTCAGCTTGAAACAGTCTTCAGCAGAACATGATTTTCACTAGAAGTGTTCCAGGCCCAGTTGGATGGGGCCTGGAGCAACCTGGGCTAGTGGAAAGTGTCCCTGCCTATAGCAAGGAGTGGAACAAGAACTTCAAGGTCCCTTTCAATCAAAACCATTCTGGAATTCTATCATTTTCCCCATGGTCCCTATCCTAAAGAAACTTCAGCGTTCCTCTCCCTAAGACTTCAAATCTCAACATTAAAGCAATTGCATAAATGAAATATTCAGTTAGTGCTGGGGCAAAAAAAAAAAAAAAGGGTAAAATATGATGTGACTTTACCTTTCTGCTGTTCTGAGCAGAGCAGGGGGAAGGAATGGCAGTGCTCACAGCTTGGTGCATATGTTTCCTCCCTTCTTGTCCTCAGGATCTTGGCACAAAGAAGGATGTCACAGCCACAGAATATTCAGACTTGGAAGGGACCCTTAAGTATCATCACTCCAACTCTTACCCTGCACAGGACATCCCTGAGAATCACACCATGTGCCTGAGAGCATTGGCCAAACACTTCTTGAGCTCTGTCAGGCTTGGGGCTGTGACCACTGCCCTGGGGAGCTGTTCCAGTGCCCAAACACCCTCTGGGGGAAGGACGTTATCCTAATATCCAACCTCAACCTACTCTGATGCAACTTCAGGCCATGTCCCATGCAGTGGTGTTCCCCAGCCATGCCTCCTTCATGCCTGCATCCCGCTCTTACTCCTGTTCAGCTCCAGGACAGTAGAGACAGCCCAAAACATCAGCCTTGAAGCCTTCTATCAGCAGCACCTCTATGAGGAGTTGAAGTTCAACAGCAACAGCAATGCAACCCAAGGACATCATAGCCCTGACACCTGAGGGCTCAGCCCAGGACTAATTCCGTGGGAGTTGATGAATACAGTTGATAAATACAAGGGAAGTTGGTCCTACGGACAGAAAACAGAGACATTAAAAACCATTTTAATACAGAGATAATTCTTTCATAGAATCATAGAATTTTAGGGGTTGGAATATAGCTTAGAGATCATCTAGTCCCAACCCCCTGCCATGGGCAGCAACACCTCCCCACTGCTCTACTCTACAAAAAATTTCTGGCAATGGAATGGTAGAGAGGGAAAACTTTGAGCCTGGAAAACAAGATGACCTAATGCTGCTGAGTTAGCAAGAGCATAAAGCAAACCAAGGTAACTGATTTTCCAATTGCATTGAATTCCGGGAGTTGAAGACATAAATAAGGAGCAAATTGTGGAAACTCCTTTGAGACAGAACCCATTAGAAGACTCTAACACTATATTAGTTTAAAGGGATTTTGTCAAGTGCATTTTTTAGCATGTTTAATATTTTTCCATGTAATTAATGTCCCTGCACCATTAGTTCCACTGGCTTTGAAGCTGGAAAAGAGTGTTTACTTGCTTATCTTCACATTGAACCTTCCTTCATGTCTCTTGTGAGATATTCCACAGTGGGTTATTTGTTAATTGGGCACCAGTGTGACCAACAACATTCCTTCTCCCTCCTTTCCCATGGATGTGTGGGGTGCTTTATAAGCAGACAAAGCCTCTCCTGGGCTTTAGGATACTGATAGGCAGTGAAGAAATTCATCTGGTGTCATTTAGAGACATGAAACAACACTTTGGATACCGCTTGTCCCAAAGCACCAGTGGAAAAAGTATTCATACTAAAAAATATGACAAATATTAAATGGAAAATATTGATTGATCCTAATTTTCCAGCTATTAAGGTAAATTCACCTTCATTCCAGTCATTGGTGGGATACAGAGAATAAAGGAGCAGCTTAAGGTGCTTAATTTCAGCAAAAGCATACTAGGAGGCTCTGAAATCAGTGTGGATCTCTGTTGCCAAGGCACACAATATTAACCTGTTTTTACATCATGAGAATGAATTATCCAGGCAACATAACTAACTAAAAAAGCCACTTTAGATGAAGCAGAAGTCATAGGTGCTATTTGTGCTTGTGCCTTTGGAAAGAGCTGAGCTCCCAATAAACCAGATTATTCAAAACATCAAGAATGAGACAGGAAAATTATAATCCTATTTATACTTATGCTGCTTTTATGGTACTTAAAGGATTCAAAATGTTATGTCATACGTTACTGCAATAGAGATCATATAATTTCTTTTCTCACATCAATTCCTACAGATATCTCTCTCAAGGAAAAATACATTGAACTATATTAAACCCCTTTATTCTTCTAGTAATCATTTATTATCTGCAGCAGAGATTTAGAAAACCCTCTCAATTAGAGCTTGGTTTGTGCTCTATGTGCAAGACTTTAAGTGATGACTGTGCCCTAAAGATCTGAGAGGTATCTTCAAGCTACATATGACTGAAACAGCTCAAATTGCAGCCACTTCAGCATCTAAATCCCTCTTCCCTGTGTGGAAACCATTGGAGTCAAGTAGGCTCCATGTGCACTGCCCTAAATCCATTCCCACTGGTAACAGGGGTAAAAATCCTAGGGCCAATTCTAAGTACTTTGGAAAGTCAATTTGTAAACACTGGCATTTTAAGGAGTACTTGAAGGAACATTTTCCACGGTGTCATTTCTGGCCTTAGCATTTTCTTGAAGCTAAACTGAGATGTCTTCAGCAAAGAATATTTTCCCTAACAAAACTCAGACTTGCTCCTTCGTCTGGTCTTCAAAATTGATGTTGTCAGTTTGGTGCTTTAAGTAAGAAGCAGAAGTTTATTACTTTAAGTGACTTCCAAAAGGCTAAAGAAGAGTGTTTAATAACACACAGAAATTCCAAGTCTGCCCAGAAATTACATCCTCAAATCCTCAGCCGCTTCTATTTCAGGAGGTTTTACTCTGACCC
>NW_008665259.1:98731-103707 GCF_000695815.1 Acanthisitta chloris | reverse complement strand
TAAATTCATACTCCACCAAACAGTATCAATAACCTTCAAATCCTGAGGCTATAAATATACCTGTGAGAAGGAATAAGAAGTTTGGGGACAATTTTTGCCTGGAGGTTGTGAAAATGCAAGTGGGAAAAAGATTTTCTTCTCAAAAATATCCATTGTTCTACCTTAAAATTCAGATATGTAAAGAAATTTAAAGAGAACTGAATCTACACAGCTATTGGCATTGCAATATATCATCAACTTACCTTTTTGGTCCCATCTACAGCTTAAAAGTCCTTAGTGAGTTAATCTTCCTAGGGATGCTGACATGCAGTTTCGGTTACACTGTTTAACTCCCTTTGTTACCTGAAAGTCACTAGGAAAGGTAATAGCATTCAGTATTTGCATGTGACTTTTAAGTCTTGTATATTTTGAAGGGAATTTATCCAAAGGTTTCCTAGTGGAAGACCTATTTATGTGGATTTCATCACCTGCTTGCCACTGGAGCATCTTCCCCGTGAAGACAGGCTGTTCAGCCTGGAGAAGAGAAGGTCATGTAGAGATCTCAGAGCAATCTGCCAGGAGCTGAAGGGACTCCAGGAAAGCTGCAGAAGGACTCTTGGTTAGGAACTGCCAAGACAGGACAAGGGGTAATGGGTTCAAACTGAAAGAGGGAAATTTAGATTAGATCTTAGGGAGTTTTTTGCTGTGAGGGTGGTGAGACACTGGCACAGGTTGCCCAGGGAGGCTGTGGCTGCCCCAACCCTGGCAGTGTTCAGAGCCAGGTTGGCTAAAGCCTTGAGCAACCTGTTCTGGTGAGAGGTGTCCCTGCCCAGGGCAGAGGGTTGGGACTGGATGATCTCTAAGATCCATTCCAACCCCTTCACATACTGTGATACTATGAAAAGATACCAGCAACAAGATCACAGAATCATTAAGATTGGAAAAGACCTCTAAGATCAGTAAGTCCAACAGCCAAATGTTGACTCAATCACAAGGCCCTCTTGTGACACTGGAAATCTCCCAGTTCTCATCTCTTTGAATGGAGCCCTTTAGAATACACCACAAGATTCCTATTTTTGACCCTGCTGATACTGCACTGCTGGAACACACTGATGTCCGTGTCACCCCAGCACCCTGCTGCTCATTTTTGCTCCAGGAAACCCTGCCAACACATCAGGATGAGTCTGGTCACCAGGCTCACAGTCTGGTTGGTGAAAACAACTTATTTAATGACTTTTCCAAGCCCAAGGGCACTCAACCAACTTGAGAGAGGAAGCCACCCTTCCTCCTTTGAATCTAGCCTCAAACAACAGCCAGAGCATCATAATAATGACAACAACAATAATAATAATAAGTGACATGTTTATGACTACAGTTGTGATCCATCACCTCAAGCTCCTCATGGGCAGCACATTGTCACCACACACTCCCATGCAAGGAGGTCTCATCCTCTGGAGGCTGTAGGGAAGGAGGGTGAAAGCTGATGAAAGGTTGGAGGAAGGCAACAGTGATATAGTATAATTAGTAGCCTTTTCCAGAGAGCTTTTATCAAGTATTACTTTGAGAGGGAGGAAAGAGGAAGCTGAGAGCAGTTGTCAAGCCCTGAACATGCAAAGGGCAGCGCAAAACATGTTTCACCCTCAGCCTTCCATCTCTACCACTCTGAAGGATAGAAATGCTGTTTAATCACTGAAGATCTCCCCAGAATGAAATATCCATGTTGTGCTATCAAACTATAATACACAGAGTTTGCATAAATCCCACACTTGTAGTGAACGTTAATTATTTCAGCTTCTTTCCAGTAGAATGTTGTTTCAAGTCAGAAGGGCAACAAAACAGCAGAGACCAAGAGACACAAAAGGGGAAAAAACATGAAAGACTTCATATGTCTGGCAAATCCCAGATGCTACTGACTCCAGCCTTGCTACTTGTGCTGGCAGCAGGTCTGCCTTGTGCCAGGGTGGCCAGGGGGGAAAGAGAAAATGTGACTGAATCACAAAGTTAAAGCATTTTTTAAACATCATTTCACAGAAAGAAATGTAGCTTGGGAGAGGATGAAACTCTTGGAATACTTAGCTAGGACTGGAAATGGGATATGCTGAACTAAAGGAGTGGCAAAACCTTCCAATACTTCATTTAATATTTTTTCCAAGCATTTCCATTTTTCTCTCCTAAGTGGTATAGTCCTTCCCTTCCCAGCAGCTCATTTTCCCAAGCACCACTCCAGTCAGCATGATTTGTGCCCATGGCAGCAAATAGCTTGCAGGGGCTGTTTGAACACCGAGGGATGTGTTGGGGTGGATGCAGGAGCTGTGCTGGACACCAAGATCTGCTCCAGGCTCCACCAGAAACAATTAGGAATCAGAGGAATTCTTTCACCCAACCCTAATGGTCACAACATTCCTCAACCCATCACAGCCATCACAGGCTACAATCCCATGCCCTTCCCAGCTCCAGGGACTTGAGGAGACGGACACTGCCTGGAGCCAACAGCAAAGCCTCCAACAAGCTGCTTGTGATGGGAGAAGTCTGTTGGACAAATAAAGGTGCATTGTGGCCATCCATAGCCTCCCAGTAAATCCTTAACTGGTACAAGGAGTAGAAGAGATGTTAAATATTCAGTTTGGGGGTTGTGCAATGCCCAATACAGATATTTGAACACTTTTTTTAACCTGGTCTAGTGGGTAGGTGTCCCTGCCCAGGGCAGGGGGTTGGCACTAGATGATCTCTAAGGTCCATTCCAAAACCTAAAATTCTATGATTCTCTGATTTATTGTTTGCCTTTAATAACAACACTATTTTGATTTTAAATCAACTTCTTCAGCATTCCCCAAACTTTCAGCCCTTGTTTAAATCAGGATTTTGCATCTCAATATGTCAAATAATCAGCACTTTGATCTCTGGCAGTGTTTAAAGTTCAAGGCAAAGCTTCCACTGCTTTTTATCCCCATATGAGAGGTGATGATAGAGATGACCATGCTGACCTTTCATTTCTAGCCCTGAAACAGCTTCTGTCTGACAGCTTTGCCTGAGGCTGCTGCAGCAAATTAAGATATCTGTTCCTCCAACAGCACACACAGGTCAGGGCAGGGAACTCTCCACTGCACCAAGACAGTCAGCAGCAATTGTCCTTCTGCAAAACTAGAGGACAAAGCCTACAGGCTCTGGGGTCACAGTATGGCAAAGAATCAGAGAATCATCAGGGTTGAAGGAGATCTCCAAGTTCACCAAGTACAACCATTAAACTGTCACAGCTGTAATCCCTAAAACATATCCCCCAGTGCCAAGTCCAGACACCTCTTGTGTATTTTACAAAACCAGAAAAATATAACTAGGGAACTCTGAGCATCCTGTACAAAATGAACACCCCACTAAAAATGCTTCTGCACTGGAAAAACCTTCAGGAAACTTTACTCAGCTGCTCCCTGCTTCCCTCCCCATGATGCCTGCAAGAGCCACCACACCCTGGGGAGGCCAAATCCCCTCCCAAACCCTCATGTAGGAAAACAAACAGCCTAGGACAGGTGTTAATTGCAGTTACCATAGCACATTTCAGGTCCTGCAGTGATTAGCAATGTATAAAACCTAGAAACAGCCAACACTGAAGCTGATTTTGGTGTCAGCATGAAGCCAAGTAAGAGCAGCTCCAGAGATAAAGCAGGGATGAAAGTCCCCAGAGGATAAAAAATCAAGGTGTGTAAGACTTTTGGCAAACAGAAGACAGCAAGTCCCACCTACATCCAAGAAACAGATCTGCTCCCAAGCATTTCAATTACTTTAATAATACCCTTAATGTAAATTCACTGCTGCTAAGCTATTGTGCACCAGGCATTGAAGGCACATTTGTTTCAAACTAAGCTGCAGTTTATTTCTGAGAGGTACAGAAAGTGACTAAGATGTTGGGCTGGTAAATCTTCAGAATAAAATAAAGAGCAGATTGCAATTTCTTTGCAGAGCTGCAGGAAAATTGAGATGCTGTCTCAGCCCACAGAGGCTGTTAAAGCCTGGCAACTCCAGGGCAGTTCAAACCTCACTGTACATTAACAGAAGTGACTAGAAAAGTTTGGAGAAAGTAAACAATTTTCATCAAAACAGCTGCTTTGGCATTTCTTTCAGTCCTTGGTATGCACAGAGGAGCTGAATCACCAGGTGCCAAACAGATTGCAAACACCCAAGGATTTGCTTTCTCTGCACCATTGCCCCCTGAGCTGATCATGGGAAAAGATTAATAATTAAGGGTAATTATTTGACTGAGCACTTTTCAATATGCTGAGCTCATTGGGTTGTTTCTGAGTAGCTTAATGTTCTTCCTTACTGGAATGTGCTGCTTCTCCATGGGGGAAGGTGAGGAAAGGGAGGGAGGAAGGAATGGCATGTACTAACCTGAGCATTTTGACTTGTTTTGACTGGACACCTTAATCTCATCTTTTGTGATGCTTCTTCTCCATATGCTACTTCATCTTGGCTGCTTGCCAACCCTGAATGCCAGAGGTTAAAGGAATGGATAAATGACTTTCTTCCTAATTAAAGAGTCATTTGGCAATGTGTGATATGATTTGCCTGACTTTGTTCTTTCCTTCCTATGTATGGCTAGATAGGCAAGGGGTTTTGCAGGAGTCTGGTTGTGGCCTGGCTAAAGGGCAGTAGTTTTCATGGATTTGCATTTGGAACTGAGCCATTGTGTTACTAACCTTGTTGTTTCAGTCTTTTTCCTGCTATCAGACCTATCTATTGCTCAGCAGCTTGTCTATTCCCTCTTACATAAAAAGCAGCTGCTTGCATATAATTCAAGAGTCTTATAATATTCTACCTTAGGCTTTAAGATTGTTATAATATTCTGTTTCAGACTTCTCTTCTTTTCCACCAGCCTCAAGTCACTTAAACTTTTAATCATCCCTCATGTTTTCCAGGCCTTGATCATCCCTGTGCCTCCCTTCTGGCCTCTCCAGCTCATGCTATTAAAACAAGATGCTCAAACCTGATGTCAGGTGGTTAAC
>NW_008665259.1:85402-98688 GCF_000695815.1 Acanthisitta chloris | reverse complement strand
CTCAACTCCTCATTAATACCTGTCAGGATGTCAGTAGCTTCCTCAAGCCACTGACACTGCTGATTCCTCCAGAAGCTCTGTATCTTTTCCTGCAGAATTGCTGCCTGGCAAGATGTTCCTTTTGCCTCATATGAGGGGATTTGGAAGGCCAAGCAAGGAATATTCCTGCAAGAGTCACTTGTCCTAATAATAAAGTCACTGAGTTGAGGGAATGAGGATATTTAAGGATGGTGATTATCATCTCATTCCAAACCCTCTCCCACAGGCAGGGATACCTTTCACTAACTAGCCCAGGTTGCTCCAAGTCCCATCCAACCTGGCCTGGAACACTTCCAGGGATGGGGCAGCCACAGCTACTCTGGGCAACCTGTGCCTGTGTCATCCTCACAGTCATGAATTTTCTTCCTAACATGCAATCCAACACTACACTCTGTCACTTTGAAGCCATTCCCCCTTGTCCTGTCACTCCATGCCCTTACCTCAAGTCCCTCTCCAGCTCTTGTCACCTCTTTCAGTACTGCAACATCTGGAAGAACTTCCCCCAGACAAACTCAACTTACATTTCACTTTACTGAGAAGTTTAGTCACCATTTTTGCACATCTCCTTTGTTGGTAGCACTGGGTCACTACCAGCTCCTACAGTCCCCAAACTGCACAGTGACTTATCTCAATCAAGCCTAGCCTTAAACTGATACTCAAATGATTCATGATAACCCAAAATTTCTATTTGCACATAGTTGTATCAAATCTCTTCTTTAGCTGTACAAAGACCGACAGTTTTCACTTTTTGCCTCTCTTGGTTTGCAAGAATTCACATGTACTGATGCTGTTCACATCCTTTCCTTTTACAGACACACTGAATCCCACTCAAATACTCCATGTGGCTGTTGCCTCTTTATCTGCTTTTCACAAAGCTGGTCTAGATTCTCTCCCAGAGAATAAGAAAAGGAAGGAGAACAATACATACCATTTACTACACACTTTTAAAACAGCTTCCAAGATAGATGTAAAATAAATATTGACATTAAACCCTTCTACTCAGCTTAGACTTGATCATATCATTTGGCAATGTTTATAGACACTTTCATTGCTTGTTTACTAATGGATGAACCACATCAAAAGAGTTTCTTTGAATTAGTTTGACTAATACAAGAATATAGGCACAGTGTTTGTCACTGACCCAGTGTTAGCAACAGCTTCTCCACCCCAAATCACACAATCATTTCCTCTGGAGATGATCTAGTCCAACCCCAGGCTCAAAGGAGCTCCAACTTGGGCTTAGCATGGACATGGTCCTGCTCAAGCAGAGATTGACTGTGCCAAGGGCTTCTACGGGTGACCTAGACCTTGTTCACAAATGAATACCTCACTGGAGGTATTCAAAATCCTTCTGGATGATTTAGGTTATTTTCTTGCCTAGGTTCCTTTCACTGACACAGAATCATGGCATTTAATAAGTATAAAGTTACCTAAAATATTGAAACTGAGGATATGATGCCGTTAGGCTTCAAAATATCTGTGGTTTCTTGACTATTACCCTTAAGAACTGCTGTTAGCCTTGAGATTTTTTGTGCTACCTACAATAAACATGTAGACATAAGGGAGAGGTTGGCACCAAACCTCAGCTAAAGACTTTTTCCCATCCCACTGCCCAAAACTAAACGGGAAAGACCTATTACATTGCAGCAGTGGGCACTGTAGGCAATTACTCCACCAAAAATAACTCTTCTTAGCTTCCCAGGAAGAAAACCAAGGCTTGAATCTCTAATAACCTGCTTAGCCTTTTGTTATACTTGCCATGATCTTGAGTCCCAGAAAGACAAATTCTTTCTGAGCTCATAGCCCTCAGTGAGGATCTCAATGAATTAATTAGAAAGGAAAAGTTGCCTTCTACAGCCAGGAGGCAGCTGGAACTAGTGGACAGTTAGCAGGGAGAGAAAAACAGCTCAAGGATATCATTGAAAGCATCTGGGTAAAGAAAGATGCTAATAATTGAGCAAGATGTGCTAGGAGACCAAACCAAATACTGAATTTTAAAGTAGGTCCAAGCCAGAAACTGCTTTATTGAGTTTAAGCTGGCTGAGAGGCTCTTCTTACTGCACTGTTTAGAATCATAGCTTCATCAAGGTTGGAGGAGACCTGTAAGATCATCAACTCCAGTCATTAACCTGTCACTCCTCTAAGGCCTAAACCATATCCTCCAGCACAACATCCAGATGCCTCTTAAACACCTCTAAGGATAACGACTTCACCACCTCCTTGGGCAATACTCCAGTGTCTGAACACCTTCACAGGGAAAACATTTTCCTCAGGTTTCCAAGGCTGAAGTGGGAGAAATTCCTTTTGTTTAACTCGTAGAGATAATTAACCAGAGGCATTTTGTGATTGTTTGTCATTTAAGATCATAAACTAGGCTGGCACAAACCTAGTGTTTGCACAGGTTGTTTTTCCTTGAGTTACTTAAGGGCTTTTTCTGTGGGTATATTTGGTGAGTTTTGAGTTCGAGTCTACTTTTCCTCAAGAAATGATCAGTTTTCTCATGATTGAAAACATGAGGCACATGTGTTTACCAGAAATTTGCATAAATTATGGTTAGCAGCTCAGCTACACCCTGAGGGTCCTTTTGCACCTGAGGGTCACACCTGCCAAGCAGCCTGATTTTTGTGTCACTATCCCTTACAGCCTTCCACCTCTCCCTTAGTCATCTCAGGCTCAACATTTTTGATACCCTCTATTCAGAAAGTAGATTATCAGGCCCATCAGCCCCATTGATTTATCTAATTACTCTCCTTTCCTATTTGTAGTAAAAATGTACCAACTCTCCAGGGTTTTCTTCCCAGCCATATTTTCTAGATCTCATTCACTCTGCCTCCTCCTACAACACTAGTGTGTTGTGTTGTTTCCCCTCAAGTTTCTTTGCATTCTTTCCTTCCATATCCTCCTTTGAGACACTGTAGTCAACCCCATAATAAAATCATTATATCCCAACCCCTTCCCTGATATTTTCAGCAGTCAGAGCCATCCAGTGGCACAAAAGCACATGAAATGTCATAACTCATAGGGTCCATGGAAGCCAAGCACCAAGGACTGAAAGAATTCTGTACGACTGCCATAAAGATGGACATTTTTAGTGTATCCATTCTTGTTTACACCTTAATGACTGCACCAAGAAGCCTCTTGTTTCCTGGCATGAATTCTGGCTCTTCCGTCCTGAGAAAAATCCCCTAAGTTAGCTCATTTTTTAATGTCCTTTTTATTCAACACTTGACAACAGCAACAAAACCCCAGAACACTGCAGAATTATCCTTGCAAAGTGGAGTTTCTCTCAAGCAGCTATTCTTGGCCTAATGTAATAGCTCATTTTCTCAGCAGTTGATTAAAATCCATTCTGTTTCTCTGGGCTACACCCAAGGACACTCCCCTGATACAGAGATATACAGAAGAGATAAAAGAAAATCATATATCACTGGCAGTGCTCAGAACATTGGTGAAAGCAGATATTCAGTACCTACTTATCTTTGATATATACAGATATCTGTGGTGACAAATGGCCTATTATGGGATATGATTGACTGAAATAGAAAGCAGAAACCCAAAAGGAATACTGAATCATCTGAGGACCATTTACTGCTCAGCTTTTACATGATGCACTTTCAGATTACCCACAGTGAAAGAAAGCAAGGCAAGAAAACAATGTGTTTTTAATGTGGCTCTAGCTGAAATTGAAGACAGTTATAGATTTCTCCAGTAATTAATCCAATAAACAACAGGACTGGGGTTTGCCACTGCATGAAATGGACAACAGCAGCATCTTTAGGTACTTCTCCAGCAGTAAATGAGACCTTGAAACTAGAAGAGGGTGAGGACTACATGAAAACAGGAACCAGAGCTCACAGGGGGATGAGTTACCAAAAGGCTGGGGGAAGAAGAGAAAGCACACACATCTCAAAGTCCTAAGATCTAATCTTAAATTTCCCTTCTTTCATTTTGAATCTGTTACCCACACCTTGTCCTGTCCCTGCAGTTCCTAACCAAGAGTCCCTCTGCAGCTTCCCTGGAGCCCCTTCAGCTCCTGGCAGGTTGCTCTGAGATCTCCACACAACCTTCTCTTCTCCAGGCTGAACAGCCCCAACTTCCTCAGCCTGTCTTTGCAGGCAAGGTGCTCCAGTCCTCTTCTCAGCTTTGTGGCCTCCTCTGAACTTGCTCCAACAGTTCCATGTCTTGCTGATGTTGAGAATACCAGAACTGTGTGCAGCGCTCCAGGTGGGGTGTCACAGGGGGAAAATCCCCTCCCTCACCTGCTGCCCACACTCCTTTGGCTGCAGCCCAGGACTGGCTTTGTTTCTGGGCTGTGAGCTCACTCTGCAGCTCGTGGGGAGTTTGTAACCCACCATCATGCTCAAGTCTTTCTCCTCATTGCTGCTTTCAATGACTTCCCCAGCCAACCTGTAGATGTGCCTGGGATTGCCCTGACCCCGGTGCAAGACCTTACACATGTACTCCACACTCTTCTGTGAATTCCTGTAAGGATTCTGTGGCCATACACATTATCAAGTCTTTTATAAGAGTTAGTTTTGCCTTAAGTGCTTTCCACCTTCTCATCCATTTCTCCACAGGTTTAAGACATCCATATAAAATTTTGTCCTTACACAGATAAATCTGTAAACTACCCAACCGAGATTCCTTTGCCATTTTTTTTGTAAACATCATCTCCTCCCACTACCAAAGAGGAGATCCTGGTCACACACTGCTGTTCTCATCCAAAATCATTGTTCCTGCTATGAGCACCTATTAATTCTTTTCATCCACTTTACTCATTCCACCTAATCAATCAACAACTCAAGAAAGCTCCTGGAATGGTTGGTATCCATCATTTACGTGGTCAGAAACACATATTTAGCTCCCTGAATAATTCTTCAGACATCAAGTCATCAATCTCTCCAGAGTGTTAATCAGTTTTGTTTCTCTTCTGTGAATACCTTCTGGTTTGCCCAAGTCCTTCCAGCACTGAAATGCTCAGCTGAGGATTCAGCATTTCACCTGCACTTTCCCAAGAGTTCAATAGACAAAAATAGATACAAATTAATTATTCCCTTTCCACCAGGCATCAAAAATCATAATTGCTTTATTTTCCAGTTAAGGCAACGTTTTGTTCCGTATCTTAAGTCTACAGTGGTGTACATAAAGGCTGAAATTCACTGAATCCCAGAATCAGTTAGGCTGGAAGGAACCACAGTGTGTCATCTTGTCCCACCTCCCTGCTCCAGCAGGGCCAGCCCAGAGCACATGGCTCAGGGTTGTGTCCGGATGGGTCTGGAATATCTCCAGCAAGGGAGAAACCACAACATCTCTGGACAATCTGTTCCGTGCTCAGTGAGGGCACTGGAAAGAAGTCCTTCCTCAGATTCAGATGGAACTTTCTGGGCATCAGTTTCTGCTCATTATCTCTTGTTTTATTGGTTTTCACAAGTGAGACGAGATTGGCTGCATGTCCCTCTTGTCCTGAGGAGGCCAGAAACGGACACAATACCCCAGATGTGCCTCATGAGGGCTGAGTAGAGAGACAGGATCACCTCCCTGACCTGCTGGCCAGTGCTCTTCTTAACTCACTGAACTAGCTTTGCAAGGTTTTTTATGACTAATTTCCACTATTTTCTTCTCAATTCAGCTCTAACTTTTTCCGGAGGAGTCATTTGATTTCCATGCAAACAACCAAATCGATGATTTGTTTCTTTGTTTTCTGATTCTTGTTGCATACTCTTGCTCAACTCATTGGGCATTGGCATTGCCTTCTTGAATACAGACTGATCTAGTGCTTCCCAATCCAGACAGAAGCTGTTAATATACTAAATATATCATTTATGTACAGTGTTCACTGTAAAATAATGGAAATTTCCTCTTCTACTGCTTTGATAAACTTGATTAATCCCTAGGTGGACCTGATTTAGCTAAGAAGTAAATGTCTAATATCAATTAGGCAACAGACTCCAACACCCTATAGAACCCCAAACTCAGCTAGCATGAAATGAGCTTCCTGAACCAATGCTTTGACCCATACACTCATTTAAAGTTTCTGCAACTACTTCAGCCCTTCCCCTCAAATATTTCTCTGATCAGTGAAAGGTTCTCCCTCCCATCACTAGTTACCTGAGGCACTTCGTCCTCTTTGATGTATCCTTGCATGGATAGGTTTATTTCCAGACTTTCTGGTCCTCATTTCTTTAACTTCAAGTATTTGTCAACCTAGAGCAATTTTCTACTTACACAGATGGTCCCTAATTAGCATGGCAGCCTGTCACTTTGTCACATCATCTTGATAAACAATACAGGAGATTAAGGAGTTGCTAATTGGCTGATACTGTTAGCAGCAATTTCCTAGTCTTAATGCACTGAGAAAAGTTGTTTTGATAAGACTAAGGAAAAAATCAACAGCAGGAGCTTTTTCAAGATGAAGAGTAGTGTCCCACAGGAGAAATCCCACATGCAGGCACAATTCCAGTGTGGGATTCATGGTTTCATAGTACCTTAAGGGGTTGGAATGGACCTTAGAGACCATCTAGTCCCAACCCCCTGCCCTGGGCAAGGACACCTGCCATGTCTGAGGATTAAGGAATATTACTACAGTATGTGTTGTAGAAATGATCTGCCAGCAGTTTTCTCATAAGTTATTCTTGGATTTGGGCATGAAAAAATGATGGGCAAAAAAAAACCCCAAACCAGAATATATCATTAAGACACAAACATCTTTAAGAATATAGATAAAATATCTTCTTGAAGGAGTAGGAAAATCCAGTAGTAGTAGCAAGGTCATAGAACCCACAATGATTTGGGTTGGAAGGGACCTTAAAGATTATCTAGTTCCACCACTCTCCCATGGGCAGGGCCACCTTCCACTAGACCAGGTTGCTCCAAGCCATATCCAACCTGGCCTGGAACACTCCCATAGTTGAGACAGCCACAGCTTCTCTGTGCAATCTGTGCCAGCGCCTCACCACCCTCACAGGGAAGAATTTATTGCCAATATCCAATCTAAACCTCCTCTCTGGCAGTATGAAGCCATTCCCTCTTGTCCGGTCACTCCATGCCCTTGTAGAAAACCTCTCTCCCTCAGTTACTGGAGGCCACAGTGGGATGAGATACCTAAAGGCAGGGGAAGTAGAGAAAGTATTTCAAAGTCCTGAGCCCTTCCTGACCCAACACTGTATCTTCCCAAGAGACAGCAAGAGGTGACACACAACCTGGCCTTAAACACTACCAGGGATGTAATAGCCACAGCTTCTCTGGGCAACCTGTGCCAGTGCCTCAGCACCCTCACAGACAATAATTACTTCTCAAGATCCACTCTAACACAACTCTATGTCATTGTGAATCCATTCCCCCTTGTCCTGTCACTCCATGCCCTTGTAAATACTCTCTCTCCATCAGGTGCTCTCTCCTAGGAGCTCTGGACTACTCCATGGGGAAATCTTGTGACCCAAACCTTGCCAAAACAGCTTGAAACATGATCAACCTCTCTATAGCCGCTGAAGAAGAGTTAGTAAAGCCTGAGCTAGGCTATAGGGTGCCTTTCAGTTGCAATCAATTAAGCAGCAAAAGACAAGATAATAAGGGTAATTAACACCATTAGGACTAAGCTAGGATTATACAAATTAACAGCATTCATTTTGTTGCTCTTAGTTAATGTAAGCTTAGACAGATTCTAAATGGCTGGGGAGCAGTGAGGTCAGTGCTCAGTATTCCAGCCCCATACCTGTCAAAGCAGCGAGGAAGAAATAGAACACAAGAGGTAGGAAACACATTAGTGAATTGTTCTGAAAAAGACCAAAACATTCACTTTTTCTTGAGAGTAAGATGAAAGGAAAAGGCATAAACCTTTAGAAACATATATACAACACTCACAGGATGGTGAATATTGAGATAAAAAAGCTTGGATGAGCTTCAATCCTCTTGTTCATTGCCAAGGCCTTGCAAGATTGCATGAATTGTTAAGGAGTTGGAATGGACCTTACAGATCATCCAGTCCCAACCCCCTGCCCTGGGCATTTTCCCTGCTTCAATATCCCAGAATCTTCTTCTGAGGGTGTCTAGGAAAAAAATCATAATGTTTCTATGTTTGGATGGATCCAAATATCACCATCCTATAATTTTCCTCTATTTTCCTGACTGAGTTTAACACATTAATGACTGACACTATTTTTACTCACTGGAGTCATAGAATCATCAAGGTTGGAAGAGATCTCAAAGATCATTAAGTCCAACCATTGACCTGTCACTCTACTGTAAATAGCTGATCTTGTCTAAAATGATGAGCAAGAAGAACGACATTGAACACATTTCAGCTCCAAGGAAGCTCCTGACTTCTCTCCAGCTCCTTCCCAATTTAAAGCACTAATTGAAATCAGTGTACTCTTTACATCAACAAATGAAGGCTAATTATGTTGTTCTCTCAACCTTGGGTTCAGAGATTGCATTGATCTTCATTATATTAATAAGGCAAATTATTCCTTCATTCCTTTTAGCTTTATAAGTAGGGAATTATGCAAGAAAGGAGGAACTGGGATGGTGTGTATTGAATAAATCCACTTTTTTCTCTGGCTTGTTTACCATTAATCGTTATACTTCAGCTGCTGCTTAACAACATTAGTGCTTAAATGGTGTGATATTAGTTCACAGAGTGATTAGAAACTTGGATGCAGCTCTTGAAGACAAAATACAGGAATGGCTGCAGAGATTTTTCAAAGGACAACCAACTCATTCCTGGAAGTTGTCAAGTGCACATTGAGCTCATTGCAATGGAAGCAACTGATTTTACCTAGGCCCAAACCTCACACGGAAGGAACCTATGGAAATGCAGTAAATATTCATCATTCTCTTGTTGAGTGAAGCATTTGAGAAGTGCTCAAGCATCACTATTTCTTGCTAAATCACCCTGTGGACTTGACCTCACTACATAAACCAGCTGGTTGGGAAATACGGGGATGTCTGAGGAAGTATTTGTTGAATGTATTTAACTCAGTGTCCTCTTGACCTTTAATTAACTCCTGGAATTCAGTACTTTTTACCCTCCTCCAGTTCCTGCAAATTACAAGGAGTGAGACCTTCCCTTCTCCAGGCACACTTGCTCTCAGTGATTTCCTGTTCATCCCCAACTGAAAAGCAGAAGAAACAGTGAAGTTGGCATTAAAAGAGAAAAATAGGCTCAGGGAGGACCTTGTCTCTCTCTACAACTACCTGAATGAACATTGTAGCCAGGTGGGGGTTGGTCTCTTCTCACAAGGAGCAAGCAACAGGACAAGAGGAAAGAGCTTCAAGTTGCACCAGGGGAGGCTTAGACTGGATATTAGGGAACATTCCTTCACCAAAAGAGTTTTCCAGCCCTGGCACAGCTGCCCAGGGCAGTGGTGAAGTTCCCATCCCTGGATGGATTTAAAAGCCATGTGAATGTGGCACTTGGGAACATAAGTAGTGGTGGCCACAATGATGGTTGGACTCATTGATCTTATTGATCCTTTCCAACCTAACTGATTTTGTGATTCTATGGAATATAAGTTTAGTCTCACTAATTCCAAGGAAAAAGGAGGGTGCTGCATCAGTTTGGCTTCCACCGCTGTGCCTGACCTTGCAGTCGGCAAGCTAAAAACTCCTTGTAAGTGTGTTGGTAAATAAACTGATTGAGGCTGACACAGTGGTGATGGCAGAAGTGATATACATAGAACATCAAGCTGTCATTTCTCTAAAATGATGTTTTTTTCAACTAGAGGCACTTTAGAAAGTGCCTTAAAACACAGCAATCTTGCAGACAATTTGCTTCTGTTCTAACATCAAAAAAGCAGAAGTGCTGAAGCCTCAATTCAAGTGCTAAAGGACACCAAAAGGGCATTTCTAACATCTTCAGGACTGTAATTACAAACACAACAATTGCTATTCATAAAAGAGTGGCAACAAAGAAATACAAAACTTATTATAAGCTTCAGGAATGTTTACTACATTGAAATATCCTCATTTAACTCGGAGCAATTGCAGCTTTCCCTCAGTTACATTCAGGCTTTGTTCATTTTAAACAACCTTTAGAGCAAAATACAATGTAAGAGCAGCATTGAGCACTGGCAATTCTTGAGCCTTGCAAGTAAGAATTCTTCTCATAGCATCATAGACAGGTTTGGGTATGGACATTTTCCACTAGCCCAGGTTGCTCCAAGTCCCATCCGACCTGGCCTGGAACACTTCCAGGGATGGAGCAGCTACAGCTTCTCCAGGCAATGTGTGCCAGTGCCTCAGCACCCTCACATGGCAAAATTCCTTCCTGACATCTAACCTAAGCCTCCTCCCTGTCAGTGTGAATCCATTCCCCCTTGTCCTGTTACTTCAGGCCCATGTAAATAGTCTAATCTCCTGTAGCTCTTTCAGGTACTGGAAGGGCATAATTAGTTCACCCCAAAGCTTCCCTTCTCCAGGCTGAACAACCCAAATTTTCTCAAGCTTTCTGCACAGCAGATATCCTCCAGCCCTCTAATCATCTTGGTGCCTCCTCTGGACTTGCTCCAACAGGTCCATGCCTCCCCTGAGCTGGAGATCCCAGAGCTAGGTGCCCTCCAGTCTCTCCCCATTTTTTTTTACAGGCTCCTTCAGGTACTGAAAATGCTGCAGTTAGGACACCCCAAAGCTTCTCTTCTCCAAGCTGAACAATCCCAACTCTCTCAGCCTTTCCTTACAGCAGAGTTGCTTCATCCCTCTAAAGAACTTGGTGGCCTTCTCTGCACTCGTATTTCAAGTACTTCCATTGATTGCTTGCCATTTTCACATGCAAATAATGCTGTAGTTGGTATCTACCTATCACTAATCTCAGTGGAGCACAAACATTTCTGAACACCTTAGGTAACCATATATCCCATCACCTAAGTGAGGGCTAGGTGCCTATTAAGCTTTAAAATCTGACATGTTTCTGTATGTTCTCCTAATCCCCATCTGCTTCATTGCACCTAAAGCTCTACACCTATTTCCAGACTAACGGAAATGATTGTTTTTATTGACTGAATAACATTACTGAGGCGTGGCAGGCAAAACCAAGCAAAAAACTGAAATACTTAATACTAATAATACTTACTATTAATACTTCTCTTCTCTCTGACACCAGTCCAGAGGCTGAGAAACTCTCAGCAGCAGAGAAGCTTGTGGCCAAGACAATCAGCAAACAGTTCTGGAGCCAGTTATCAGCAGGAGCAATTTTCCCCTGGAAGCTGTAACAACTCAGCTCAAACCTTTAGGTTTTCAGCAAAGTATCAGTTCACAGAATATCAAATAGTCCCTCCATAAAGCAGAGCAGCATTGAAAAGCAGCCACAGCATTCCTGAGCAAAGAAAGCCATAGATGGATGTGTCTCCTAGTCAAATATCTGTTCTCACCATTAATCAGGCTGAAACCAGCAGTGAAAAGTTCATCATCATTGTCACTGTACCATTAATTATCATTAAGTCTCCAATCAGTTCAGGCTGGAAAACAGTCCCTGGGAGTGCCCTGGGAAACTGTTCTGCTGAGAAGAGTGAAAGAATATACTAGAATGCCTTAATTCATTTTGTGCTGCAGTTGGTGGAATCAACTTACGTGTTAAATTCACTTGATTTCGCCTTGTGCAGCAAGTGCTGCTTTAAGCACTGCAAAGTAGCAGTGAAGCTCTGTAAGAGCAACCCGAGCTCCTTCCACTGCATTCATCAAACAGCTGTCAGGGGAGAGACTTGGAACTCAGGAGAATTAGACCCACCATCCTTCACAGCAGGTAGGAAAATATCCAAAGAAATAAGGAGCAGTGCTCTCTATTATGTCCAGGGGGATATCCTGAGGGATAAATAGGAAAACAACAAGGGAGAAAGACAAAATTCAGAGCAAGAGGTGCTGCAACTCAGATTTCATGAATTCATAGATTGTTAAGGGGTTGGAATGGACCTTAGAGATCAGCTACTCCCATGGCATAGCCAGCAGATTGTTTTACACCACCTCAGGTGACACTAACAGTTCATTTTCTACCCTCTATTAGCAAAATTGTTTTACTGGTGTTAAGCTCAGTTATGTACCATCAGACCCTACTAAAGTTTAGCACCACACCTGCACAATCCACTCATGGTTTTGCCCATAGTTTCCAAGCTAAGCACATGAAAATCTTACATCTGTCCTTAACATGCATGGGATGTCATAGCATCTTAGTATGTTAAAGGGTTGGAATGGACCTCAGAGATCATCTAGTCCCAACCCCCTGCCCTGGGAAGGGACACCTCCCACCAGAACAGGCTGCTCAAGGCTTCATCCAGCCTGGCTCTGAACACTGCCAGGGTTGGGGCAGCCACAGCCTCCCTGGGCAACCTGTGCCAGTGTCTCACCACCCTCACAGGAAAAAATGGCTCCCTAAGATCTAATATAAATTTCCCTCTCAATTTCTCCCCATTACTCCTTGTCCTGTCACTGCAGTTCCTAACTAAGAGTTCCTCTGCAAGCTTCCCTGGAGCCCCTTCAGAGCCTGGCAGGTTGCTAAAGCCTTGAGCAACCTGTTCTGGTGGGAGGTGTCCCTTCCCAGGGCAGGGGGTTGGGACTAGATGATCTCTGAGGTCCATTCCAACTCCTTAACATACTATGACTTCAAATCTTGCTTTCTTCGTGTAGGATTTGGAATACAAAGAGAACAAAACCATCCAAGAAATAGAGGTTATAGTAATTTTTGCTCAAGAAATAGAGGAAATAGTCCTGGTTTTGAGCCTTAACAGTTGTTCCTCTGTCACTGACTTGTTGGTAGACACACCAGGGCTGGCATGTGCTGTGTGTTATTGCCAGTTGTGGTTTCCAGGGTGAAATTTGCAATCTCTACCCAAAGGTTTGGCCTCCCCCAGCGATCATCAACACAACCTTGAGCTGGTCTCAAGTGCTGCCTGTACCTTACCAAGGATCAATTTAAACACTTATTCATAAAATAGGATAATCTTCAACATTTTAAGGCTAAGTTGCTTGAGTCAACCAGTTTTCAAGTCCTTAGCAGAGAGCTTTAGTCCCCAGGTGCCCAGGGGCAAGGATTATGGAAATCCCCCACTGGAAAGCCTGGAGTTGTATCCATGTTTCAGAGCTAGAGATGTCAAGTGGAGAGGTGTTGGGGCCAGGAAGATAAAGCTCCTGCTTTGTCATTCCTCAATTAGTATTAGAATACCCTTGAGAAGGAAGAGCTTGGTGGATGCATTATGGATTTATGGAAATTACTTCCCTCAGACTTGCTTCTGTGCCCTGGAAGAGAGGAAAGTGGTTTCTAA